>NC_072452.1:0-137500 GCF_027596085.1 Anoplopoma fimbria | reverse complement strand
ACACACACTAATACATTAACAATCCTGCAAATAATTGTAGCCATTCAAATGTCCAGGGTGCCACACCCTCCCCTACTTAATAAAAAGAAAAAGAAAAATGTTGTTACTCTTTTTCTTTTTCCCCATAACTCCATAAACACTTATTACTGCTCTGGTGGTGTCCGTACTCACAGGTCTCAGTGCTAGAGAGCCTGTGTGCAGATGATGTGTGCCTGTGAAAACAGGAATAAATGAGGAAGCAGGCAGTTCTGTGGCGTCTTCATTGAGAGTTTTCCCGGGCTATGTTTATTACATATTTCTTTCAAGTGCATTGTCTTTCACAAAATCACATAAATGTACAACAACTTAACTAAGCAACATTCACACATTCACTATCCCACTTAATCACTCCATCCAGCCAGTATAACTGGGACAGCTGGGCATAAAACCCTCTCATAAAACGGATCTCTCTAGCCGTCCCACAGCTGCTGTGGTGTAGGTGACGTCACGGTCTGTGGTGTAGGTGACGTCACGGATCTCTAACAATGGCGGATCTCTCTAGCCGCACAGCTACAACGGAATAACAACGACGAGCGCTAACACAGGCTAACAAACAGGCAACACTAATATACATCTTTCGGTCACATTTAACCAACATACTCAGTGTGACACAACTCATTGAACATACAGATTTATATCACTTCATTATTTACAAATATTATGATGTGCAGGAGCCAGAAAACCCAGAGGAATGTACTGCTATTATCATTCAGCTAAGCTAACGTTAGCATCCGACAGTCAGTCTTAATACCGAACTCACGTTGCCTCTAAACAAATACATGAAACACACATTTTAACAATTGTTCTATAAACATTGGTCTCTATTTAAATGGTGTTTATTTTGTATTTACATATATTACTAACCTGTGAGAGCAGGCAGTTCTGTGGCGTCTTCATTGAGAGTTTTCCCGCGCTGTGGGAAGACGTTGCGTGCGCACATCCTGAACCACAGCGCTGCACTGCCGCCTAGTGGCCACAGGGTGAAATACACTTCTGAGGAAGTTAGTATAATAGATGATTCTATTTCATTGAATATTTTAACTAACAGTACATTACATCATATATTAATCAAATAAACAAAAATGTGACCATACATTTTGTGTGCGTCACACAGCCATGCATATCCTGGATTCTGGGAATTGGGTGCCTGTCTGGTACAGATTTTCTGTTGAGTTCTCTGTAGTCACAGCACAACCTCAGTTCACCTGACTTTTTCCGAACGCATACAATCGGGGAGGAGTAAGGTGACCTTGACTCTGAAATCCACCCACGATTCAGCAGATCTTGGAGGTAATCCTTCACTTCTTGGTGCAAAGGTTTTGGCACTGATATGTATGTCTTTCGAACAGGTGTTGTGTCATGTAGTGTGATGTGCATACTTAAAGTGGGAATGGATCCAACGTCCTTGTCATTGTACGAAAAAGCATTACATTCCTCTCGTAACAATTGTTTTACAATTTGCTGCTGGTCTTCGCTGAGATGATCTAAGTTAACAGGAGGATCCCACTGAGATGGCTTTTGGCTGTGCTGTGGGTTGCTGGTCACTTCATTTCGCTGGATTGGAGGCTGCGAGGAGTCTCGTCCAGTTGTGTCTGGTGTCTCGTCAGAGGACTCCACTGTGATGGGATACACTGCTTTTATTTCTTCCAAGTGTCCCAGGATGGTGCGAGGGATTAAAGTGACATCAAGTTTGTTGGTGTTAGCAACTGACACTGGGATGTACACTGACCTTCCCTCACTGACAGTGATCAGACCCTCTTGAATGTCCAGACCTTCGGGTAGCTGTGACAGTTTATCTGGAACAAACAGAAGGCTTTGGCCTGCAAACTTGTCTCCAACATGTGCACAGACATACGTAGTGGTTATCTGTTCAGCGAATCCCCCTCTTTCCTGTTAGCACTGTCCCCACACCTTGGCTTGGGTCTGGTGTTTGTAGTAATGTAAGCATCGATTTGGCTGTTTTCACTGACACAGAGAAGATTCTGCTGATTTTCTGGATGTTGTGTGATTTTGGCTGCCGCTTGCCCCACTTTCCCACTACCAATAATGGGCTGTTCTGCAACTTTAGGATCACTGGATACTAACATGGGGACTAGGAGTCTCTTTTCTGGGTGAGTGTCACAGTCCAAATAAAACTCTGTCTCTACCCATCCATCATATGGAATTTCACTCCCATTTGCAGCTAATGCTACCAGTGGTTCTGCCCCCAAAAGCTCAGCAAGTGGCCTGACAGTGCTGTATGGAAGATGCTGTTTCCGCCACTCATTGTTGATGAGACTTGCCTGAGCTCCAGTGTCCCACAGAGCCTCAACTGGAACATTGTCTAGGTGGCACTGGACCATGCATCTTCTCCCGATGAGACTGATGAGCTTGGTTTGGCGTTCTTACATTGTGTACATACTGTGTTTATACATATTACATTTATAACTTAAACTGTTCTCTACAGCTCCTACACACTTTAAAATGAGGAGGACCTGCCACAGAAAACAGACTGGGTGGATGTTAAATGCAGATGAAGTGTTATGCAACATCCAATTCAGCAGGATGGAAGTAGCTGTGGGGTAATAGTCATCATGGTATGGTGAAAGTATTATTACTTGCAATGCATGCTTTGTGTATACAATAAGAAATAAATAGTTAAACACATGATTATCACACATGGTGGGATTTTTTTTTTTTTTTTTTTTTTAGATAGCAAAAGGCAGTCATGAAGCCATTTCCTGAAATGTAGTTCCAAATGGTATTTTGGGACTACATTTCAGGACAGCATGGGAACAGAAAAACCTTGGCTCTAAAAATACTTAGTATTAATAGTACGTGTCAGCTGCTCTTCATATTTCATTCATGTTGTGATATTGTAGCACCCGAGATCTAAAATTTGCATTTCCAAATTAATGTTTAACAATGACAACAATTGTGCCTTTTAATCGGCGACAAAACCTCCCGGTTTAGGATATCCATCACTGCCTGGGTAACTTATTGTTTTACACAGGCCTTTTTTCATGTTGATCTGGGGTGTTAAAAGTTTCAACACCCGGCTAACAATTGCTTTTGGGTTGAAATGTTTTTTTGATTGAAACTCTAATTCAAGTGAAGGTGTTTTATTTCGCCTTTTACAGATTCAGTAAGAGCAGTTGCCGGTGGTTTCATGCACAATGCCTGCAGGTTGGCACAGCTTCAACAGGCAAGGACTGGTGACTGGAATTGTTGTCTGTGTAAAAACAATTAAATATATATGTATTTTTGTAATCTCCCCGCTGTCTTCGTCTGTGTTTTGGCCCTTTATATTATGTACTGAAAATGACATCAGACCAGATGCCAACGGAATTGGAAGGCCTTAATCCCCCCAGTTAATCATGCAGTAATCAATCTATATATCTTTTCCCACCCTCACTAGCTGCATGGGTAAACTTAAAAGTATGTTTTGATGCTCATACTCGTGTTTTTGACTGAAATAGTGAATGAAGGACTTTGACTTGTAAGTATTTCTACACTGTAGTATAAGTGCATCAGCAGGCATGACTGACTTCACACCAGCAATAATGTGCGCTTGTCTTTTTGTTTAAAAGTCAATTTAAATGGGCAAGGCTCTGTATTATCCCTCCACCTGGTCGGGGTTGTGATAAAAGATGTTGGGGAAACTGAAATTCAGGCTAAACTGGATTTGAAATGCTTCTAGTAGATAAATAAGAGAGTTGCATAGACATTGAGAAAAATGTGCACGAGTGCAAACGTTGCAGTCCATGTTGGACTTCACTCAGTGCAAGAAGAGCATGCACGATGAGTCTCTCTATATGTAAGCCACTGTGCAGCCAGTCAATCTGTATTCTGTCTATTCTTTCATGTCCGTACCATGTGGCCAAGAAAAACTACAGCCTTTGTTGCACCTATTTGTTTTATTCAATGTATTTTAATCTGAAGCTGCTTGGGGACAGGGGTTAGGCCTGACAGCCCTTCCCCATGATCCTGTATCCTGATGCAAGGCCACAAACAAACAAAGTGGCCCTTAGGAAAACCAGGATCAGGATAGAAAATACTTTTGGCATCCTGAAAGCATGCTTCACCTGCCTGCGTGATCATCGGCAGCTCTATTCTGAGAAACGTTTAGTTAACCACACCAAGGGCCATAGTTGCATGCGTTCCCAGGGCCAGAGCGGGCGACATTGAATCCAGTTTGAAACTGCTGGCTAAAGATAAATGTAAATAGAGTCAGATTGTTGTTCACGACACCCGATAACACCATACTGAAGTCACTGAAGTTAATTTGGAGTTTTTTTTTTTCCCCCAAGATTTCCCTCATGAATGATATGAAAGTCGATCTGTGAACCATAGATCATTGTGGTCCTTTTAACCTTTTTTTATTCTCTAACCTGCTTGTTAATAACATCTAAAAAGTGGTTTAAATTATGAAACGAGGGGCATGATCACAAAAATATTTACAAATAATATTTCCTTTTTATCATGCGGTTTACAAAAAACAATTCAATGAGCGCAAACTTTACCGGAAGTTTAGGATTGGGACTTGTTGGCAACAATCCTAAACTTCCCGTATACCAAATTAGATTCCTGTATACCTGTATAAAAAGGTCCAACTGAAAAAAAAAGATTGTATGTATATATGTGTGTGTCCCACTGTATAGCTCTACTCACCCTTCTTAACCACCGTTCTGGATCCCTACCAGAGTGAAGTCATTGTATAGGAGTCTGTAATGACAGCGTGGGCTTTCCTTCTCACCATTGTCACATGCATTCATGATCTAGGAGTACAACAGTAGCTTGTGATCAATCTAGAAGACAAATCGGTCCAATATGTTTTTTTGGTTTTTTTTAAAGTACCTCTCCTTCCAACTGCTTTCCTGGTGCCAAGACCATCAGATTTTCTGAAAATATCTTGCATAGACCACAGCGTCTCCTTTTTCCTCCCTGTCCGTATGTCTCCGATTACTGTAAACATAGCAATGCCAGTTATTTGAGAAATGCAGGCTTTGGGATTGTACTTTGTGTCGGTTAACTTGCAAATTTCTGGAACGTTGGGTGCTTCTTGGGCCTTGCAGTCCATTGATGGCGTTTCAGATATCCTCGATGGTGCTATTTTTGATGTGGTGGATGTTTTCGGAGAAGGATCCAACACTTTTTTTTTTTTTTCTTCTTTTCCAGAGGACTGCATTTTCCCCTTCAAGCTGTATTATTTTATAGGGTCCCAACATGTCAGCCTCCAGCTTGCCCCCTTTTCTCTGCTCCTGTCGAATGTTCTTTCTTAAATCATGGCCCCTTTCTTCTCTTTTGCAGACTTTTTCATGGCCTTTTTTTAATATTGTCCTTTACCTCACTTTTTTTTAAGTCCTTCATTGGTGTCTTTTTACCACCAGGTCATTTGTTGCCTGCAAAAATCATAATTAGAATGTTGAGGAAATAGAAGTTCCAAATTCAAGCTTTTTAAAAAGGATGAGAACGTTAAAAAATCTCACTTCATACTCAAACTTTGGCACCGCTGGAGGATACCTCACCTCCCTCCCAAACAAAAAAAAAGTGTAGTCTGTTTTTTGGTGCGAAGGCCAAGTATAGTGGATTGGAGGATGTTCCAAACTTGTTGGGTGATCAGCCACCAGTTTGTTCAGGGAGTTTTTTCAAATACCAGCATTTAGAGAATTTGGGTTCTTGGGTATAATAAAGCAACCTATTTTCATAAAGTACATCACTTCTGACTACCTGTTCATGTTGTTCCATGTGAAACAAGGTATAGTGATGGTATAAGGCATTACACTTTTTTCTTTCCTAGCCTGATGTGTATTCCACCTCATTATTTTGAAGATACCAACACTTGCGAATGTCATCCTCCATGCCAGGCCAATAATACCGGGTTATGATGTTTTATTTTTTTTGCGCCTTCAGATGTAGTACAGGTTTCCATCTGGTGTTTAAATGTCATATTAGTCATTGGTAGGCTGACCATATCAGATGATCATATTGTTCTAAAGTCCACGTGGCATGCATCTTTACCCTTTTACCCTGAAGGTGCCAGCTCTCCTCTTGATTACATACTTTTCCTTGCTGGTTGACCCCCCCTCAGGATACTGGTTGTGGACTTTGAGATCCAGGGGACCTAAGGATGGAACAGCAATTCCCTTCCCCACCTGATGGAGGGAGAAAAAAATGTCGCTCAGACACATGATGGCACTGTTGCCCTACGAATAAAAATACTAAAACACACTGCACCAAGACTGAAGAAGATGTAAAGCCCCTCCACTCATCTCTCAGGTTGTCCATCATGTCCTGAACCCCAAGCCCCTCACCCCATGTCTTTCTCTCTCCCACCTACACTCCACGTTCAAGTCTCAAGATTCCGACATGTATGGAACTTCATTACCTTCTTTCCTTTTTGCTCCAGAGTGTATCACCTCACCTTGGCCTTTCCCTCTGTACACTTGCACACGGGTGTAGCTACGAGAAAAACATACATATGCTCCTGTAACACGCGTGGCATACAGTGTTTTCTCTAGGGCATGGGGATGATTGGAGGGTTGAACTTCACCTTTTCTTGGCTACAATCTTTTAAAAGGACCTGAGGGAAGAAAGGGACATAAGGAAGACGGGGGAGGGTTGGTGGTTTGGATGGATGTATGTATGACAGTGAGGCTGGAGAGTAGAGTACGTGAATGTCAAAGCTCGGACAGAAAAGTGTCAGGGGGAAGATGGATGGATGGAGGGGTGAGGGTGGGGCGGTTGTAGAGGAGGAGTGGGTGTTGCACTTTGCAGAATGTCACGGCTCCAGTAAGTATTAGTCATAGCGAGCCATGTTGTCTCGTCTGCCACCTTCTCTCTCTCTTTCTCCTTAATGTCTGAAGCTTTCATCTTCTGCTCTCTGGCTCACTCTCCCTTCTTAAAATACCCCCCCCCTCCTTCCTCCATCTCTCACCGGTTTGATTGATTGCTGTAGTTTTTCGAAGAGGCTTTCTCTACTGATAAGGTACTGCCTCGGGCAGCACATGGAGTTCGCTTTCCAGGGAAAAGACAACATTTGCAAGACGACCTGAGTCAAACATCCCTAATTTCAAATTTCAGTCAAAAATGATCAGAGGAAAATGAAACGGATTGCATGACGCATTCGAAGGACATTTTAATGAGGCTCTTGCTTTATTTTCAAGACCAGTAAGAGCTTCAAGCTTTCAGGAGTTTGTCTGTTTATTGCATGTGGAGTTCATGACCCTGCCTTTTGTTTCACTGCGGTCTGTATGAGGAAAATGAAACGGGTGAAAAAAAAAATCCAATTTAGACAATGAATTACACATTTTTATTTGTGTTTTTGTTTTTTTATGTGTGCATTTACCAAATCAAATGTGAAGTGACAATTTTTAGGCTTTTCACCTTTTTAACAACTGAATTGATTTAATAATTTGTGACAATTTTTTGCCACATTAAAATCTAATCACAACACTGAAAACATGTTGTGTTTGTCGCCTTGGAGCCACTGTGGTGCTCATACTATGCATTGTCTGCCTCTGCTTTATTCCGCTGTTGATTGGATAAGAACTGTTTGGCAGTTAGAGTCTATCAGCTTATTAGTGCATCTTGCACCCGATATGGTATCCATAGCCCATTTTGTTTAATTGCAGAGTTTTGTTTTTGGCTAATTCTTTTTTTCTGGTTAAGGATTTACTGAGAGGCAGTTTTTATTGTGATGTTATTCCACTAGTGGTCTCAATGTGTACTGTCGCCAAAGCTCTTCAGTGTACATTTTTGAGTAATTTTTTTTAATTTATTTTTTTCACCATCCTTTAACAAACAATTGCTTATTTGAGACAAATGTGTACATGGTCTTTCAGGAGTCACCAAAGACTTCAGGTTTAATGTTCTACTGCTAGGATTTTACAATCCACCTGAGGTTTCAGTGGCGATGGTGACAGAAGTTGGATGGATTGGGGTGGCTGAGGTTTCAGATCTTTGTCAAGTACTAAATAATGAGACAGGTGCTTGTTCGAAACTTCTTTATCCCCTGTAGACTATATTGTTGTTGTGACAGTGTTTTTATATTTCCACTGAAGGCTTATAGGAGCAAAGACTATAAATTACTGCGGAAAGCCAGCAGAAAAAAGATGAAAAAGTAAGGACAATCCTGGGGACACACTAGTGTTTGCTGTTGAAAACATGCGTCCCTTGACAATACACCTCCCATGAGACTCCACTTCCAAGAGAGCTATTTTTCTGTACGTCTTCAATAATTAAAGTCTAACTTTCTTGATGTTGTTTTTACTTACATTGTCATATTTTGCGAATGTGTCGCATTAATCTGCAGTGCTATTTAAAACATGGCTTGAGATTTGAAAGTTTTTGATAAAAGTTATCAAGTGGCTGTTGCTTTCAGCCAATGATCATCGTCTGGGAATAGGCTGGCTAAAAACAGTTTATACACACTCACAGACTGAACACAGTGCTGTCACTTAAGGTCTACATTTCCTCTAGTGTGTACATTATTTCCTCAATATCAATTTAAGTCCTTCAATAATGACAAGTATCTGCTCTTTCAGTCCCAATCGCATATTAGTATTCTCCTAAATAATACAGTTTAGCAGTGTACATTTGGTACTTTTTAATGGACAAATACAAGAGAAACTTCAGGTGTATTTACTTTTATTTAAACTTTGAGATTTTTAGTGGATCTAAACAAGATCTGTTTTGAACCTGATCACTTCCATCTGTGATGCCACTGTAAAACTGCCTTAAGCAGAGTCCCTGCAATACCATATATAGACTTGTAAGATGGTAAAAAAAAAGACCCACGTCTAACTTTAGTATAACTTGAGTTAGGTTAGCTTAGCGTTTGGCTAACATTTCAAATGGGTAGTAAAATTAAAAGATATGCATGTGTATACATACAGCGGGTAAAATAAGTATTGAACACGTCACCATTTCTCTCAGTAAATATATTTCTAAAGGTGCTATTGACATGACATTTTCACCAGATGTCGGTAACAACCCAAGTAATCCATACATACAAAGAAAACCAAACAAATACGTTCAGATATTAAGTTATGTGTAATAAAATGGAATGACACAGGGAAAAAGCATTGAACACATGAAGAAAGGGAGGTGCAAAAAGGCATGGAAAGCCAAGACACCAGCTGAAATCTATCAGTAATTAGAAAGCAATCCTGCCCCTTGTCAGTGCAAATTAATATCAGCTGGTTCAGTCCCAACTGATGGCCTATAAAAAGGTGTCTCATTACCAAGGTGTCACACAAGAAACATCTCATGATGGGTAAAAGCAAAGAGCTCTCTCAAGACCTTCGCAACCTTCGCAACCTTATTGTTGAAAAACATACTGATGGCATTAGTTACAGAAGGATCTCTAAACTTCTGAATGTTCCAGTGAGCACTGTTGGGGCCATAATCCGGAAGTGGAAAGAACATCATTTCACCATAAACCGGCCACGACCAGGTGCTCCTCGCAAGATTTCTGACAGAGGAGTGAAAATAATTATCAGAAGAGTTGTCCAAGAGCCAAGGACCACTTGTGGAGAGCTTCAGAATGACCTGGAATTAGCAGGTACAATTGTTTCAAAGAAAACAATAAGTAATGCACTCAACTGCCGTGGCCTGTATGCACGCTCACCACGCAAGACTCCATTGCTGAAGAAAAAGCATGTTGAAGCTCGTTTAAAGTTTGCTGCACAACATTTAGACAAGCCTGTGAAATACTGGGAGAATATAGTCTGGTCAGATGAGACCAAAATTGAACTTTTTGGATGCCATAATACACACCATGTTTGGAGGTCAAATGGCACTGCACATCACCCCAAAAACACCAGACCAACAGTGAAGTTTGGAGGTGGGAACATCATGGTGTGGGGCTGTTTTTCAGCATACGGCACTGGCAAACTTCATATAATTGAAGGAAGGATAGAAATCTGCTGCCATCTACCAGGATGATGAAGATGAAACGAGGGTGGACATTTCAGCAAGACAATGATCCCAAACACACAGCCAAGGAAACTCTCAATTGGTTTCAGAGAAAGAAAATAAAGCTGCTAGAATGGCCGAGCCAATCACCTGACTTGAATCCAATAGAAAATCTATGGAAAGAACTAAAGATCAGAGTTCATAGAAGAGGCCCATGGAACCTTCAAGATTTGAAGACTGTGGAAGAATGGGCCAAAATCACACCTGAGCAATGCATGCGACTAGTTTCTCCATACAGGAGGCGTCTTGAAGCTGTCATTACCAACAAAGGCTTTTTTACCAAGTATTAAATAAATTTCAGTAAGCGTGTTCAATACTTTTTCCCTGTGTCATTCCATCTTATTACACATAACTTAATTTCTGAATTTATTTGTTTTGTTGTCTTTGTATGTATGGATTACTTGGGTTGCTACTGACATCTGGTGAAATTGTCATGTCAATAGCACCTTTTAGAAATATATTTACTGAGAAAAATGGTGACGTGTTCAATACTTATTTTACCTGCTGTATATATGTTAGAATAAATATAAACACAACCCACGTAGCTTTGTTAAATACACACAATAGACTTTAATTCAGCTCCTCTGCCGCATCATTGGTTGACAAGCCAACTGGTTATTTCCGATTTACTGATGGTATTTAGGTTGTTGAATCTAAAATGCTTCCACACACTGCTTCTCAGATGGATTGATGTCATGATTATTAACTCTCGACTCACTTAATTCCTCTGTTTTGCGTTACAGAAGGATACAGTGAGTCCGAATACATGACACAACCTGTGTAGTTTTAAACAGAACAGGAGTAAGAAGTTTAATAGAGAATATGTAAAAATATTTAAATAACCTTTCCCTCCCGCCCTCTCCTCATTTCTTTCCCTCCCTCCCTCCATCTCTCACCGGTTTGATTGATTGCTGTAGCTTTCGAGGGCTTTCACTACAGATAAGGTACTGCCTCCAGGGGAGATCAATTTACAAGACATCCTAAGTCAAACAAGTCACTTATTCCAATCACAATTCTTTAAGAAAATAAAACGGATTGCATGATGTATGTGATTTACATTTATGAGAGTCTAGCTTTATTTTCTGAGGGCTACAAGCTTACACAAGTTCTCCAGTTTGTTTGTGGAAGATGAAACGCAGGAAAGAAATGAAAAAGAAATACCCATTGTTTTCTTGATTTATGTTTGCATTCACTGAATATTAAATGACAATTATTTAGCCTTTTAACTTTTAATAACTGGATCAATTTATTTAATTATGATCACATGATTATATCACAATTTTCCCACCCCATCGTTTTCAGATGGTTGGATGTCAAGATTATTAGTTCCACTTGACTCACTAAATTCCCCTTTTTTGTGTTAATGAAGGTTAAAATAGATTAGAATACATGGCACAGGCTGTTTGGCTTATACAGGACAGTAGAAAGAATTTCAATGAAAAATATGTAAACCTTTGAAGAACAGGTTACGTTTATACCAGTAACATATGTTACTGGTATAAATATTTATAGTATGGTATTTTATTTAATTTTTTAAATGGTGAGCACTGTAGTTTTTTGGCAAATGTTATCCAAACAGGAATGATGGCATTAGGGGACTGTTTTTGGTCGCGGATTGATACAAATTTTGGTCCACTAATGACTATGTGAAGGGGATTGAGTCAAAACAAACTAGCTGTCGTCTTATTGGATAATTCCATAATGTGCAGATGCTTTTTTAATTATTTTTTTTAAATGAAACATGGCCATTACTAACTGATATGACTTAAACTTTGCTAAATTGAAACACATTTCTGAGGTCGACTTTAAATGTTTTTTTTCGTCAATTTGATGGAAATGGCTAATAAGTGTTTTCATGGTAATGAAGGAACCCAGTGCATCAGGGTGGCCCACATATTTTTTAATAGTAGTTGGACAACAATGGAGCTCTATGGCAACAGAAACAAGACATATCAGGCAAACAAACTACTTACTAGCTGGCAGGATATATTCATTGTTGGCTTTGGTCTTTATATCAAATTAAAAATTCATTTTAAATGACACAAATAGATTCTCATGGAGTTTTGCTGTGTGATTCTGCATTTGTCCATTTGCAACAACACAATCAATCTTGCAATGCTTTCACAGTAACAGGTTTTATTCTGCAGCTGTCCTGCCTCCAAGAGCCAAATTCATTACTACCTTAATCCTGCTCTCTTTTCATCACTGACACCAATTAAACAACTCTCACATCGAATCATTTAATATTACAGCTTTTCCTTTTTGCCTGTGTTGCTCCCCAGACTCACCCCCCTCTCTAACACACACAATGCCCTTCTTAAGAGCGTAGTTATTGTGCATTTAAATTAAGCCTCATTCACACAAATAAGCAGTTAGACTTGACTCATTACACAAGAGCCAAATTGGTTGTCCCACAGGGCTGTGTTCTTGCCCGGCCAAACAGCAAAATTGTTCATTGCTCGGATTGGATTTCTCGATGTAATTTGATCTCTAAACACAGAAAATCCAGATTTGAATTATTTATTTTGTACGCGTCCACCTCTGGTATTCGCCAGGAGGGAAAAAGAAATACTGCTATTGAATGGTTTGCAATTGGTTATTGGATTTTGTTTGACTCTCTAATTGAGGCATCCATTTGCTATTTCAACTCTTTGTTTTAATCAGTGTAGAAACTGACGTGCCTTCTTAAGAGCACATCAACGCCAATAATGGTTAGCGTAAAAGGGATACCATTGAATTTAGGCTTTCGAATATGGCAGCTTTGGAACATAAATGCAGTTGTTTCCTATAACCAACTGCAAAAAATAATATAATAGTGAGAAACATCTCAACCTCTCATTGTGATGTCTGACAAGTAGGCTAAAAACATGAGTGGATTACAGGCAACAGACAAATTGACCTCCATTTCAATAATGATGGCATAACAATGTTGGATCAATGCTATGAAAATACCTAGCTATCCAGGAAATTGATACCTTTCTAGAATGTGATCTAGTGGCTGAAGCCAGAGTGGAGCTCAAGGTACTAAAACTCTTTTCTCTTAAGGCTGATTGATCAAAGCAAGTACATAAAAAAAGCTTGATTTATATCTGCAGAGTCACCTACTATTCTTTCACATCTGGTCATCTGTTACTTGAGCACCTATCTGGCAAGTGGCAATAAAAATATCAACAGCCGAGTCCATTCTTAATTCTTGATTTGAGGTGTTTATATCATTCTGAAGCTTCCCAGTGTTGTTTCTTATGTATTCATGACTTATGAGCACCTGCATACATGATTGACTTGTTTTAAAATTCCTGCTTGCCACCGTGTTTGCTTCCCATGACTTTCTAATGGAATAAATAAGGCGGCATCAGGGGGCGGCAACTCTGGTTGCAAAAGGAAGTCAGATTGTATAGAAGTCTATGAGAAAATTACTTTCCTTCTCACTTGATTTATTACCTCAGTAGTTTCAAGTGTTCATCAATACAGCATGATGTTCATTTCGTAAATTATGGTCCCATTTAGAATCAAATAGACCATAAAGGAGGGTAAGCTTTAGGGCGAGGCTTCCTTGTGATTGACAGGTTGCTACCACAGCATAATAGTTAAAATAGTTTTTTCTGTCTGTAAATATAATATTTCAGTTATTGTTGATTTCCTACTGTTTTTTATTGCTTATTTATAATACTTGTTTTTTTTTCATTAGTTTTTTTTATCTTGTCTTTCTTCTACTATGTCTCTTGTGTGCACTTTACTCTATGCTGCTGTAATCCTGCAAATTTCCCCGCTGCGGGACTAAATCTTATCTTATCTTAATCCGGTTTTGGTCTTAGAAATTAAACCCTTTCACTGTGCGTTTTCAGTTCATTAAAGTTCATTGTACCTTTTTAAGGTCGCTAAAAAATGTCTCGTTCAGTGTTCTGTTGTACTTAGGTCCGCCCTCTTGTTTCGCTTCTGGCTGCAAAAAGCAAAATATCGACAGCCAAACACCAAGATGGCTACGGCCAAAACATTGAATTCAAGGCTTCAAAACTGCAGTTCACAAACCAATGGGTGATGTAACGCTAACTACGTCCACTTCTTATATGCAGTCTATGGAATAAACAAACAGGAAAGAGGCTCATGTGGGTAGTTCAAACTCTTGGTAAGACGTGCATTAGAATCACAGCAGGGATCCTTGAAATCATAAACTGTCTAACCCCCCACTGCTACCGCCACCAGAGACATGATGCAGAAAACACTGCCACAGGCGCTCTGTTCAGTCATCTGCATAATTCAATGCAGGTCCCAAGTTCTGATACATCCTCATGTCATGTGCTCGGGAAGTTGGGATCGTCGGGCTTCATCCCCTTTTCTTTCATATTTTCCTCAACCTCTCATCCATTCATACTTTGCTCCGCTCTCCTCCTCGTACTTTTGCCTTTCACCTTCTCTTTTCTACTTTGCAACATATGTGACCCTGTTATCGGAAAGGCTGAGCAGGACATTTGAGGGTTGCATTGTTCCGTGACACACACACACACACACACACACACACACACACACACACACACACACACACACACACACACACACACACACACACACACACGTCAACACTAGCCTCCAGAACAGATGGTCAGACTAATTGGCTGCTATCTCAGCTCTGTTGCCCCTGTGCCTGTGTGCTGCTCTGTGTGCTGCTCTGTGTGTGTGTGTGTGTGTGTGTGTGTGTGTGTGTGTGTGTGTGTGTGTGTGTGTGTGTGTGTGTGTGTGTGTGTGTGTGTTCCCAAAACGGCTATGTAGCTCTGGTTAGCATGTCCATAAAGTTTATGTTTGTGTAAAGGTGGTAAGGAAACATTCGGCTCTGTTCCACATGACGTCTGTTGATGTGTGACAGAAGGATCAACTAGAGCCAATGGTTGTTGAACACCCTATGATTAACAGACAGGTGCTGTGTTGACATGAATCAATATTGTGTACACACACACACACTGGTGAGTGGAAATATCCACACACACATAAATGACCAAAAACACACACAAGAGGAAACACATTCCACACGGGTGAACACACACACACACACGGTTTCTCTCAGCCCCCCCCCCTGCTGTACTGCATGTGTCTGTCATAGAGGGGGTCAAACTGTAGGATAATGGCAGAATGAATAATGTATCCTCTCCTCTACGATGACGTGACATTATTAGCCATAGGGAACTTTAATAGCTCAATTACACTCTTGTTATTTCAGTTCACATCATGACATAGGGGCGTAACAAACGCATGTCAAAGGACTGACTCTGCTTTTCTCTTTTTGGACTGCTAAGATTTTAACACATGATGTGACTTAAACATAAAACATTAAAATAATTCATTCAATTATTTTCAGACATGAAGTGAATGCCAGAATATGCACGCTAAATGGCAATGGCACGTGATCCTATGAACAAGATTATGAATCAAATAAGTAAGAGGCTGTCCTCCTGGCTGATATGCGTAATGATCATTCATTTTTTTTCTGTATGGTGGGTTGTTTTGCTGAAAGTGATGAAAATAAAAACACGTGAGCAATGAAGTGTTGGCTTATAGTTACTGGTGACATGTCCAGATATTTTTTTTCAGGCATTTTGCCAGTTCATGCTGGGATTAAGTCCCAAAACCCAGGTCAGTCAGAGATACCTGGGTATAGAGTTGAATTTGGAGGCTTGACACTTTGGAGCCTTAAAAAAAATGATACATTAGCTATGTCGAGGAAGTGCCAGGTCTCTGCGAGTTGATTTGTAAGCACATAGGGTTTACTGAATTCAATGTACCAGCAGATTAAAGTCCATATACTGACAGCACCTGGTCTGCAATTTAAGGGTCCTGGAGAGCTTTAACCGGTCCAAAGTCATGCTTCACCCTCCATTAGGCCGCGCTTGTGAAATACTGTCTCCATCGTGTCATGACTGTTACTCCAGCTAGTGGGCCTACAGCTAACATGCTAACGTTAACTTCGACAGGCCAACTTGCAAAATAAACAGTAGACCTCATAAAAATGGCAAAATATACAGCTTCCATCTTTGAAGTTGGCTCACAGATTATAAATCTTGATAGTCCTCTGTTAGGCTTCAAATCCATCTATTTGGTAGTTTGTGTTAATATAGAATGTATAGATACGTTCTTGGACACCTACTAAGACTGTGCCGAGTCTGCCTTTTTGTTTCTTTTACTGCACTTCAGTGAATTGTCAGCAGCCAACACATCAGGCTGAACCCGGGGAAAAAAGAAGTATGACAACAGACATTCAAAGCTTCACTCAAAAATCTCAAAGAAGCTTTGAAAAAAAGAAAATTCTGGAAAGCCCTGCATAAAGTCAGCAAACTGACGGCTCCTATTATTATATCCTACTGACAGCTCCTTGCAATGCTATCATTTTAACATATTCTAAATGCTAAATGCAGTATCTGTGAATGTTTCTGGACAATATTTGTCAATAGTTTCAATTGATTTCAAATGATTAACACATTTGCATAAAGCAGGCATATTTTTCCACTCCCATGTTGAGAGTGTCAAATGCTTTCCAAATCTGTTGAAGATGCATTTTGAACAAAACCAGAGGTGATTTTGCAATACACTGTGGACAATTGTGCGAATAAAGGGTAATGTATTATTCTAATCAATTGACATTCCTTGTTTTAACATATTTTACATATATGGACAAGGTAGTAGTCATCCATATTATTTGATTTTCTACATAAATGCCTACATGCCAGGTGTTGCATTTAAAATGTTATTACTGTTTTATCAAACCACAAATGACAAAACATCCATCATAATTTCTACTTTGCATATGATACAGTTTTAAAGAGCAACCTCACAGGAATGGCTCTTCAAGTAAGTAAGTTTAGGACATAAATAACTCAAATCCTATTTTGAGTGAGTGTTGTGTTTAGTCTGACTTTGATGGTCGTCACGATTCCTAGAATTCTGAAACATCCAAATCAAAATTGCTAAATATATATTACTAAGGGTCCTAGACCACCTCTCCCTTTGTAATCCCCTACGTTTATCTGCTCTGCCCCTAAACCTCTCACCTGGCCTTGGTGGCCTTTAGTTCAACCCCGCTAGCTTAGCTTGTGGTGACAAAAAGCTGACTAAATGTGTGTTTTAAAAGAGAGGAGCTCTGTAAAGCTTGTTAGAGGCATCCTCGCTTGTTCAAGTATGCTCAGTGTGAGCAATTTACTGCACCCCAATGGACAAAAGGCGTCCTTGTGTGCTGAGTATTCCCTCAGAAAGGCTGCAGTGAAGTGTGGCGCGCTCAGAGAGGCAGCGTAGTCTCCTCTCAACACGGTTCAAAAGTTTTCTTTTGCTTTTACATCCAGTGCTGGTTAAGTCCGGATCTGTGAAGACTTTACTGGTTCAATTCAATTCAGTTTATTTTGTATTGCCCAAAATCACAAATTACAAATTTTTGATTCAAGTGATCATTATGCAATTGGTGAGATTTTGAGATCCAGGATTTTAGCGGCAGTCAAGTTTAGAATGAAGGTTTCTGTTGTGTGCAGCTTGATGAAATGTGAACAAACCCCTTGGTAAAAATTCTTCTGAATAAAGATAGGAATGAATAGTTTGGTGAATGTTAGCCCTCAGAGTACGAGAGAACGACCTTTAAAGATAAAAAAATAAAATTTCAAACATATTCTGTAAAATAAATAAAATGTCAAAATGATAAAAAAGTGGTGACGGAGGTGTTGGGCCAGGAAATCAGCGCAAAGCATCTCACCTCGAAAGCTGTATTTCACCTTGATAAAGTCAGCAAAAGTCACTATACAATAATAGGTTATATTTCTGTCTCAATAACCCCCGGCAGAGGTCATGCTCTGCAGAAATCACACACTTCAGAGAGCAATTAAGGGTGGGACCAGTTCTGCTAGAATCCTTTATTGCTCTCCTATTGCTCAGACCTATGAGGTTGGAGAGGACACTGCACAGATACAACTGCTTTCTATGCACCATTGCTGTCTGACTCCATATTCTTGGATTTAATTTGTGAAAAATAGTGAAAGACATTACCCTGCTGTCATATCAACATTAAACAATTATATTTAAAGATATAATATGTAGTCACATTGTAGAATTAAACCTTATTTTCGGATTATTTCACAGCCATTATGTTCGAAAGCACAAATAAACACATCCACACCTCATTCTCAAACCTGCGGGGAAGGTGCCAGATTTTGAAGGAATGCAGCCCAAGGCAAGCTTCATCCTAGGCTGTAGCCTGTCTGCTATCTGTGTCTGTGTCGGGCCTGAGAGTTCTGTGAGCCTCAGTGCTCTGGTGATCTGGGGATGGGATTGGCCTGCACACCCTGCTTATGGCTGGGGGTTACATCTCCCACACTGGGTCCAGACGCTCTTTGCTTACGCCCAAAAGGGTCCCGAACTCAACAGAATAAGAAGAAAAGAGAAATACAGGCAGAGAGAGGGCAGGGTCCCTGCAGATACAGACAAAACCACCAGACACTTATTGGTCATAAGTGATTATAAAGACTGATTATTTTTGTGTTTGTCTATACATTTTTATTTTAGGAAATTAATGCATATTATACCTTTTTAACAAACAAGGGAGCCAAAAATTGCAAATGCAAGTTTCAAACTGTTCATGATCAATTTTGAAATCAGCTGAGAAATATTCGTACACTAGTATGATCATTATGTTCTCATATAGGCTTTATGTACTTGTACTGTATTAATAACCTATTGAAGGAAGGGTTGTTTCTGGTAATTTCATCATACATGTTTGGCCCAAACTTTTGTTTTTGATCATCTAATTTTGAATCAGCTTTCACAAGTGCTGGTTTAGGGCAAACAGCCTGGGGTATTTTTTTTTAAACGACGTAGTTCGTACAACACACAGTCCAATCTTGTGTGAAGGTCAAAGGGTTTAAAGCTGTTCAGAGCGACCACACTTGGAAGGAGGTGTGAAAGGTCAAGATAAAATACAATTGTTTGAAGGTGGATAATGACAAACACTTTCACACAGCCTCTCTGTGAGGACATTCACGCCCTTGCACATAAAAAGTGTCAAAGTGCCGTAAGCAACTATGTGAAGAGCGACTTTTAGTAAAACCTCTAAATCCTGCGTTCTATCTCACCTCCAACAGTTGCTGCGTGAAGAAGTCACGTCTCGTTGGATTGTCGGTTTTCTAAAGTAAGGAAGCTTGTCAACAAATAACACAGTAAGAAAAATATCTGTGCTAATGCTTTTCCTTCAAAAGACTAGTCAACAGGTCATCTACCGCGTGATTGCCCTTCAAATAATACAGTTAATTAGCACCAGGCTGGTTAACAATGCTGATTTGTTTGTGGTTATGGCTGTTCGGATCTTCTTAATGACTTTCCAGCGAACTAGACCCTGAGGAAGGTTTGTTGCCACACTGATACTTCTGTCTATGACGAGAACAGCTTCGCTCTGATTATAATCAAATTAATAATCCATTATGTGCTTCTTTGAATCTCCCATTTTCTTTTATTTCTTTTCAGTCCATTATTACTCTCATCATAGCTCACAGTGCAGCGTCCCAAGCTTCCCCCATCCCTTCTTTCTCTCACTTTTTGGATGACTCATCCTGCAGTTTAGGAGGGACGTACATTTCTGATTGACATTTCATTACTGGCTGGATGTGTTCTGATAGAAGCTTGTGTGTGTACAGTGCTGAGAGATTTCTGTCAATTCTCTTTACCATAGACTAGTAATTAGCTAAAACTCCTGCACAATATCCCCTTGCCCCATGGATCAGTAAACATGCCGATATAATCTGCCTAAACATCTCCTTTCAGTAAATAGTTGCTGTTATCGGGCACCTTGCTAGCTCTGTTTGTAATATGACGCCGTTATCAAGATAGGCTTTGTGTTATTTTTGGGGTTTTGATTTAGGACATTTCTTCTCCTCACAGGATGTAGCCTGATGAGGTCCAGTTTCTATGCACTTTGGTGGCGTGGATCCTCACCAATACCAGTTGTTACCAGCGTTATCGAGGTGAAGGATGGCCTTTCCAACCATTGTGTCATTGCGTTATCCCTGGTACACGGCCAGATCAAACTGTTAGGGAGGAAACACATTTCCTGTTGGGCCCCTACTGACCCTATGCCTAGTATTTGCTGTGCAATGTTTGGATTATTGTTCCCAATAACTACAAGAAACCAATACAATGCTGAAATAATGCCTAATATATATGTCTGTTTGTGGTCATTTTAGTTATTTTTATTAGGGATATGCATAAGTGAGCACAACATACACTAACGTTGCGTGTCCTGATGTCCCGCCATGCTCCTTCCTTTCGTGCCATTCCTTTAGTTTCCTGTTTTTATTTTGAAATACTCAACTACCTCCAATTGTGTGTTCCCCCCCCTTTGTGATTTCCTGCCATGCTATGATTCATTTCACCCGTCCCTCATCATCCTATGCTATTGCCTTTAATGTGTGTGTTCCCTTTTCTCAGTGCCAGTTAGTCTTTTTACTTTGTAAGCGTTTGAGTTTTATCCCTGTAGTGTTTAGTTCACTCTGTGTTAAAGATCTCTGCTTTGTGTTACCCAGACAACGCCGGATGCCGGACTGGTTGTATCGAACCATTTGTAAATAGAGGCAGAATCTCAATAAGAAAAGGTCTTTGAGTTTTGCCAGTTATTCCTCCAGTTAGGAATCCAACTAGATTTAGACACAAAGCCCTACAAGACATGGTCACAAAGTTAATGCCAGAATGCTTAAATTGCTATTTAACTTAAATTGGTCCAAATATACTTCCAAATATGTAGTTATTCAAACAAGCCAAACAAATAGACAACTATGGCTTGTATGGCACTTTGGGGTTTGAGAGTTCTAGTGTAGTTTTCCACATTGCCTGGTTGGTAATCAATTCTTGAATAAGTACAATTTGCCTTTACAAGATAACTATTTCCTATCACTGCTCCCTAGTTAATATTCTTTTGACTCTTTTGAATGTCCGACACGGACAGTTGATGACACAATGATTGCTTAGCCAGGAAGTGAGATTTCTGCCAGTCAAAAGCTCATTTTATGGCTATCAAAACAAATCTCCTCTCCCACACCATCTCTAAGGACTGGTCGGTTCCAGAGACCTGTCAGTGTAGTTGTTACTCCGGTTGGTCGCTGGCAGAAGTCTGGCAGAAGTCTTAAACTCTATCGATTTAACAGCTTTTAAAGGACCTTAATTGTAGTTATTCATTTACGGTTGGATTGTTTAGCTTCTGTCCCAGCTGACTGCATGAAGTACACAATGGAGGGAATAGACACACATGCTCACAAGCAGGACAGTTTATTCCAACTTCCAGCCTTATATAACTTAAACAATGGTTGTCTCTATCACAGCCATAGCAGTTAATGCAAGATACATCTTTATTTACATTGCTCTTAATCCCAGTCTCAGTCTGGAAGGAGCTCAACATTATTCAGCAATGAATTAAGCAAACTGAATAATCAGGGATCTTCATTGTCAGAACGTGTACAAAAAACATCCTTAAGGAGGACAAACCTCAAGCATTCCTACTCTTACACCGTTACGTGTACAATGGGTGCAAAGTTTGCAAAAGGATTAAAAATGAATTACATGTAATTTGAACAAAATATACAACAAAGTGACTTGTCACAGTGAAAATTCTTTCAAAATGTTCCTTGTATGCGTTCATTATGATAATTTTGGGGGAGTGGTTTCGGAGGGAGCCCTGAAGTGAAGGGCTGTCAGTGTTGCTGACTTGAAGACTTTCTCGTTAGATTTAGTGACCTCTGGAGCTAGTGCTAGTAGCTACTTTCATTGGAAAAGAGTTGGCTACACTGGGTTGTTTTTATTTATTTAGATATTTTTTTTAAATCTAGAGTAGTACTCTTGATAGTTTCTCAAGATTACCAACCCTAGCTCTAAAGAATGTGGATAGCACTTGGATTTGATTTTCAACTGCATCCTGAATTGCAAAATATTCCATTGGCCACCAGCCATGCCCTCGATTCTTCCTACATACAACTGCTCGCTCGATCTCACAAAACTTTTATATGCCATGGTCCTTGTGTGGCTGCCGTGTTTGAGAGTGTATTTGGCTAAAGGTCAGCTGAATGAAGGTAACCTGAACAGCACTACATTAAGACTAGTAGCCTCTTTTCTTTAGGTTAGAAGAATCGCTATTGAGTTCAGAAGGGGATTCGTTTTTGATATTGGCATTATCCCACCCTGAGCTCTTACCTTGAATATAGCACTTGATGTTCATCTTATGTTGTAAATAAAACTGATTGCACATTCAGTGACCTGTTTCAAGGCTGATTTCCATGTTGTGCCACGGACTGACTAATGTCAGAAAGGTTATAAGACAGAGATGGTGGAGGAATATACAGGATGACAACTGCATTATGTTTATTTACTGATTCATTGATTTTATTCCGTGGAGCATGGAGAGTACCTGTATAGAGATACCGGGAGTGTCATTAGCAAAACTGGGAGCATCAGTTAATCATTTCAGATACCGTTAGTACCCAACATCCAAACAGCAGGAGATTTGTGTGATTGGGTCTGTGGATTTCTCGCTTCACTAAGCACACCTGAGAAAAACACAAAATTTGACTTGGAGCGTAATACAAAAGGAGGGGTGTCACTCAAGGTGTCTCTTGAATTTGATAAAATGGTTCATCCGTGATAAAGGTGAGTGACAGATGAAAAGAAGGTTGTATAAACTTTTGTCTCTTTGTGCTTTTTTGTTTTTCAGCTTATGCATTTGCCTGTTGTAAGGAAAAATCTGTAACCCAACATCTGTTTTTCTGCCTTCCTAAAACAAACAAAAAAGAAGTGCGATTTAGAGTCATTTTTATTCAAACCAAATGCTGCTGGTGGTTGTACTGACTCCTTCCTTCTGCCTGGATGAAGAATGAAGGTACACCCACCAGTGAAATCAGATGCCAGAAACTATGGTCACAATTTAGCCAACTAGATTGAAGAGACGTGGTATTGAAGGACTCATCACACAACAGATGGCTCAAAAACATAATGCAAGACTTTTAAAATATGTATGAACTCACCTCTTTTTTTTGTGCTACGAGGTACGTTTTAATGGGCTACGGAAGATTTGGAAGCACGTTTCTTACTTCCGCTTTTATACTCATATACAATTTGTTGATACAAGTCCCGACTGTGTTTCCAACTGCAACTGTCATCTGCCTACTGGATTTTTAAAAAAGTAATTTCCTGCTTTTTTATTGCAGGAAAAACCAAAAAAAAACAAGACCAAAGCCACTAAAATAGGCCAACAAGACAAGTACTGAGTTTGCAAACAAGGGGCATGAATTAATGACAGAAAGATTGGAAGCTCCATTACTGTGGGCTAAGTGATGTACTGTGTTTTCCCTCCTCGTTTCTCTCCAGGGGAAGACGGAACAAGAGCTATTTACCGTCTCCTTTCTTTCCCTCGCTGGGTCTCAATCTCACTCTCTTTGCCTCTGTCTCCATGTTCCTCTCCTCATCTCCCACTGATGTCTGTCTCTGTGAACGAGAAAAAAAGCTATTAACCATTAATCCATCTTTACACCTTGATTGCCTCATACTAACCCCCTCGAGTCACTCTCTCTCTCTCTCTCTCCCTAGTGCTGTGGCACCGGAGGATCAACACGACAAACAAACACTAACAGTCCAGCTCGAAAGAACAGCTGCCGTCACCGTTCACCTGATTTCTTTTCCATCCAATGTAAATTAGCAAACAGTTTTCTGAGTGTGCGGGGGCGGAACATTAAATGCTTTTAACGTCTCGCTTAGTTGTCCTGATGGCGGCGTTTTTTCTTTACTCTTACTGCTGGTAATTGCTTTTGTGACTACACAGAGCAGATAAGTGAGCAGTCCATACTGACAATAATGTGACACCACATTGATCCATGTAGGAGAACTTTACTTGGAGATCGGAGACAGTGTTTTCCTCTGGTTTGGACTTCCATTAATACCTTTTACTTAGAATTATGATAAGTATATTTCTTTCATGGTACTGCACACTATGTATCCATGGTTCCGTGTCACTGTTCTGCACTGACCCTTTAGGGGAGGTGGTTTTGTCTTGGAGTCAATCTACTGAAACAAATTCTTCATAATCAAAACGTGGCTGTCTCCAATTATGCTTTGTTTAAGCTCGAGTGTTTTCATTTCATACACACTGTTTTATCAAGTTCTACATCTTGCAGAAATTTAGAATGCACCCCCAATTAGATTTAATTGTTAACTACTTGCCAAGAAAAGTATTTCCAGCAGCATTCTTAACAATAATTGTCTTTATTACAGCCACATTGTTACCTACTCATCTTTTCTTCCATGTCACCAGTTAGTCTGTGTGTGTTAGTCTCTTCCTGTCCTGCCTCAAACCTGGGCCCTGCGTACAGACACACCTGGCTGCTATCGGCTAATCACCACCCTCAGCTTACACACCTGCCGTTCATCAGCTCATCATCTCTGCAGTAAATCAACCCTCGGCTCTTCACCCTCCTCACCAAGTTGTTTCAGCTCCTGTGTTAGAATCACATCCCGTTTCTTGTGAAGTTATATTACAGTGTTGTTGTCTCAGCCGTTCACTGTTTCTCCTGTTCTTCCAACAATATTTCCCCATTTCCATCTTCCAACAAGCCCATTCTCTTAAAGCCTCACTCCCTGTGTTTGAGTTCATTTTAACAATCCGGAGAATTATCAAGTAAAGAGAACACCGCCAATGAAATAAAAAGACAACAAATATAATTTTCTTCTGAAATGTGTCCATTGTAACATTTAAATCAACTTAAAATCCATCAAACCCACAGCCAGTGTGGACCATTAGGTTAGCATATGTCAAACTTTTCTTCTGGGGACCCACTTATTTAAAAACTGCCAAACCATTGCGACCCAATGACAATATGCCTCATCTTTAAATTGAGAGAGAAGTGCATTTGTGTATTCTAAAAAGTATTCTGCAGTTAAAAATGTTAAATAAAAAAATGTGGAAGGAATTTATTTGTCGACCTTAAGTAGGTAACACCGGCTAGCATTCTAAAAGATTAGCTTGCTAGCGGTGGTGCTAGCTTGGCGTCCCCAGGCGGTCAGGTGGCCCTCTCCTTGCAGATTGTTGCGCCCCGTCAGGTGTCTCCAAATGCTGGGCTCCCGATGCTAGGCTACTTTATTTTTATTCCACAGCTGTCTTGTGGAACTGTTTTCCAGTTTTCAATTTCTAAAAAATATTTTATCAAGAAAAGAAGTAGCTTTTTTTACTGCAAGTTCAATGACAGTACCAAGTTAGCATTAAGCCTAAAGCACAGCTGTACCTAAGTGCAGCTTAGCATGGCTGTAAACTCTAACTCTTGTTAATAAATGTGCTTACTGACAAAAGCCAACGAAAATGTGAGAATATATATAAGAAGCTGGTAAAATGATGTAGTAAAATGATGTTGATTTATTAATTAGTGCAGCCAAAAAATCAAAAAGATGCCTGGCCAGGTAACAGAAATTTTAAAAGAATGTGTTGATGGTTTAATATCTTGTATTTCGTTGAACATTTTACCTGCTGCTTTAGAATATATTATGCACGTGCTGTCTTTTCTACTGAGGTATTATTTGCATGCATCTAGCATTCACTCTCTAGGGGGCAATGATATACCTTACAAAAAACAAAGGTTTACCTGCTCCCCTGTATTTACTCGCTCTCTCTATCCCCCTCTCATTCTCTCTCCAAGGAGACTTGTGGTGACAGAGTGTAATGGAGAAAAGCTCTGCTGTGTTCCCTTGTTGTTACCGGCTGCACTCGCATCACTGCCCAACAGGTAGGGGTTAGAAACGCGCTCGCACACACACACAGACACACACAGACACACACACACACACACACACACACACACACACACACACACACACACACACACACATGCAACTCAGTGCTGTAGAAATCAGAGAGGATCCAGCTGGTGTTGGTAGATAGGACTGGTCGGGGGTTAATGGATAGAAAGCGAAGGAAGAGGAGGACTAAAAGGGATTGGTGAGTGGTGTGAGCGAGAGAGAGAGGGTAAAACGGAGCAGTGGAGAGACAGAGCGCTAAAGAGAAGGATGAAAGGGGAAAAAGAAAAGCCCAGAGGATAAAAAAGAGACAGAAATCAAATTTAAACAGATGAGGAGAGAGAGAGAGTGATACAGAGGATGCGATGCAGACAATAGGGAGCTCTGAAACCAAAGGTTGGGGAAGAAAGGGTAAAAAGAGGAGAGGAGAGTTGGCTGAAGGAGGTCTTGACAGTCGATATTGGGTGAGGGGAAAGGTGTGAATTTCAAACTTGTGCAAATTGAATCACTGGAGTGAAGTCTGTGTTTATTCACTCCAAACAGGGCAACGTCAGGACTACCAACGGCTCAATGAAGTAATTTTACTCCCTCACTCCAAAACTAAAGAGGGGTCTTAATCGTATCAGCAAACATCTGAAAGGAAAATACTTTTCTTTTATGAGAGTTTAGAAATGAGGACTATTATAATTTGAGCTGACTCGCCCTGTACAGTAATGGGTTAATACGGTCCGGAACATTTTGGACCAACACTGCTCAGCAAACCTATTACAGAAACAGTCTTTTTTTAAATTGGGACTTGTCCAAGCACTGGTACCGTAACTAGAGTAATTGTCTTGCATCAAAATCTGTACGGCAGCTCACTCGACTGCAGTCTTTTAACGTATAGCTGATGTGCTATGCTGCTTTGGCTTATCAGTGTCCTCTGTTCATAGATGACCACATGTGTGTTTGTTTAGGTTGTGACAGAGACATTAAATGTCGCATTACAGATTGGTCAGCACACCCATCGTGTCTGGGTCAACCAGGTCCGATGGAAAATAACCTATATGTCAATAATAAGAATTTCAAACAACCTAACCAGAAAAGTACTGTGGTAGCATGAAGCAACATTTGAAAGAAAAGGTGAAGAGACTTAATTAGTAGAATTCTAAATCTAGATTAGCATACAAAAGTAGCATTACCCTTTATGGAATAACTTGTCTGCGATGCCAGGGGTCGGCACGCCCTGGTCCACGCCCCATGCCTGCCACCTGGCTCACAATGCACCCGACCCCAATGCTTATCCCCGCAGGTGGTGGGCCCACAAGACGACCGCTCCATGTAGTTATTTTGGGCTGTGACCGGCCAAGCCCCAGGTGCTAAGGCCTAGCCACCAGACGCAAGCCAGTGAGCTCCCCCCCCAGGTCTGGCTCCCGAAGGGGGCCCCTGTTTCCCTTTTCTGGGCAAGGTGCGACATGCCTTTTCTAGCCGATTCATAAGGGGGTCTGTGAATTGCTCTTAGTCTGGTCCCTCCCCTGAGACCACTTTGCCTTGGGAGACCCTACCAGGAGCTATTTTCCCCGACAACACAGCTCTCAGAGTCACTGGGGCACACAAAACCCCTCCACTACATTAAGGTGCCGGTTCATTGGAGGAGATTCACTGGTAAGAGGCCCTAGGGTAGACCCAGAACATGCTGGAGAGATTACATATCTCGTCTGGCTCCCCAGGAGTAGCTGGAAAGCGTTGCTGGGGAGAGGGATATCTGGAATACTCTACTTAGCCTCCTTGTAACCCGGCCTCGGATAAGCGGAAAATATCGGATGGATGGATGGAATAACTGGTTCCTGACCTTTGAGTTTGAAGAGAGGCTGAATATGAAACAGACAATAAGCCTCCGTGCTGCTTTTTACTGTTAACTAAAAAGTTTTCTGGCATGTTCGTGACTTTAAGCATGACACACCAGGACAAAAGAAAAACAGTAAGGCATACTCATCAACTGGCAATAGAAAAGGAGTCTGTCGCTTATATTAATGGGTTTTCACTATGGTAGAAACAAATGATTTGTTTTCCCCCTGGATGTCCTGTTGAAAGCCCACGTGATCCCTTAGTTTTCTTTTGTGTATACTTCTTTAAAGAAGATAACTTAAATGTACTTTTGCATAGACTTTTACAAACTCATCTGTAGTTCTGTTATGCCTCTGTGTGCTTACATTAACTCTAATGATGTGCAGCAAGGTGTCTCTCAGAACTCTGAATGCATCCCCATCTTTGATGTGCGGTTTTTAATGTAGCTTCTCATGTGACCCTGCAGTGCCACTATGGGTGCATTTTTTCCTAAAATACTGTAGTGGTTACTTCGCTGCACATTATGTTTTCAGGTCTGTGTTACTCAAATGTCAAAAATGGAAGACAACCAAAATCTTAACTGTAATGAGTATGATAATAGTGGTGACCATTGACTTTTACATCAATAACATATTTCTTTCTTTCAGTCTTTTCTAATTTCACGTAATTTTTTACTCCCAAATGTAACTCCAGCACCAAAACGCTAATGGTGCAACCAGGTTCTATCAGCCTTGTCAGCTTGTGAAGTCAAAATGGTGTGTTACGCATATCTGAGACCTTTACATTTTGAGGTCATATGACCTGAACGTGAAGGCGAGTACCTGATCAATGTGATTTGGTCTAGAACTATGACCCATTCTAATCTCCCATCTAATAATTTACCAGCGCGTATTAGATTTCCTAGCTGTTCATAAATATTTGGTTCTCCAGAATACATGAAGTCGTACGACTGAGAAGTAGAGTGAGTCGTCCTTCAATCAGAGGATTGACGGTTTGGTCCCTGGCTAGTCCAGACTAGACTAGAAAAGCACTATATAAGTTCAAGTAAATATACCATTTACCAAGTCCATTGAGGCCAATGGTTCATAAATGTCAATTGGTTTATGCTTTTGTGTTTGGACACAGTATGTTTTAAAGCACATATGTGTGCGTTGTTTTTAAATGGCATAATATCCATAGCCATTGTCAAGAGTCAAGTAAGTCATGAAAGGCTCAGTCCATTGAGGTCATACACACAAAGAGCACTTAAGTGTAGACATGGGTTCATTCTTGTTTTCAGAGACTGCAGTATTTGGTGAATTACCTTGTGCAGAGGTTTAGATAGGTCTCTCAACTCTCCTAATAAGTTTTTGTCTGGGTTGAAAAGCAAAAAAGTTATTTGTATAAAACCCAAAACTGATAATTAATAAAAGCCTTACTGGCTTTCTTTTTTCTGATTAACACAATATCTGATTAATGTAATGCAAATGAATAGAGGAGAGGAAGTTTTGTTTCTGTTTGTTAAACATGATTTTGAAGTGAACCTGCTGAAGCATATAATATAATAACTCTCATAGACATCCCTTTGCTGAACTATGAGCCCACCTTCAATGGCAATGTGCATATGTGCTGCAGTACCAGGACTAGTCCCAGAGCTGACTGTGTAATGAGCTGCTGCCTTAGAAAGTCAAGTTTGGAATGCACACAGATCGCAAATTAACGCACTGCCATTCTCTTGGTAAATCTGGCGTGTGTAAATATGGTGGTTTCACAGTTTTGCTTTCATTATTACTAGAAGCTAAATAAATCTTTAATTGGGATCCCCTCACTAGCAGCTGTGATTCTAATTAACCAGCAGGGTTTGTCTTTATTACTAGGAACAGACCAGTAAAATCATCAAATATCAGAATTCAATCCAACAATGCGAGGAGGCAATTTGTTGGATTGAGTTCTGATTTCATCGGCAGTAAATAAGACCATACAGGTTTTATCTTTCTTACTGAAGAAACCTGAAGGGTTATTCAAATCCAAAATCAATATATGAGGTTTGCTTTTGGTTAAAGGTTGAATAACTGCTGCACAAACTAAACCCACTGCAGCAGAATTTTAGTAAACCTTGTGCAGAGATGTACTTATTTTCAAGAGGATGAAACAGACTTTTGATGTATTATCAATAGCCATCATGCTGATGTTTTTGATTGGATCTCCTTGTTTGCCAGCAGTGGTTCTATCAAGAAGCCAGTTTCCTTTCCTACATGTCCTCAGGCTGGGTCTCCTCCTGGGCGCCGGGCACTGTATGCAGAGACCCAAAGAAAATCTGTCTTTTTCTGCAAGGAATCCATACTGCAGGAATTGTGCCTGAGGAAATTAGTCAAGCAACATGTTTTCTACAGCCCATGCCAGAGTGGAAAAGGCGATGTCGTTGCAAAGTTATGTTTCAGGTTCATGGTGCAATTACGAGCAAGGGGTGGCTTGGAAAAAGATGCTGACATAGTTGGTTCTGTCTTATTAAATGAGATGAGAGGGCATGAGTGAGATTATGCATTCTCAAAATCCACCCGTGCATCATTTATTTGATATGTTGCATTCCCTTTTTTCTTTGCCTTTTTATTGAGAAACTTTCTCGGAAACTAGTAGATTTACAAGTCAAAGCTACTGGCATGGCAATTTTACAAGCTTAGACAGCATTTCATTTCGGATTTATACATCTTGGGTTACCTTCTGTTTGGTCTTGAGTGGAAACTGGGACATCCTCTGAGCATGGAAAGCCAATAACACTGATCCCTCATCCCAAACAACCTACACTGAAATTAGCATGTTTCCTTGCAGTTCAGCAGGTTTGCTCCAAGACACAAATGTTTGTGCAACGCTTTCGTAGAGTAGAGTTCAACTTTATTATATTATATTATATTACCCTGCTGTGCAGAGTACAAACTGCTCCATTATTGAATGGTACGAACAAACTCATTCTGGGAATAATGCTAATATGCTTTCTTTATGTAAGTTAAATGAGAATATCTATATCACTCTCATGTCTGTGCATTAACTTAGAACCTAGCTGGAAACCAATTTGCTCAGTTTACCATAAAGAATGGAAACAAGGAGAATAAGCTCACTTGGCTCTGTCCAAAGATCAAATATATGCCACTTTAAGAGCTGACTTATCACATGCTGTATCTTGTTTATTTATTTGTTGGTTTGTGTATGGATTAAACAAAGATTAAATGTTTTACGGGGATGTGTATACTTCAACTGTTTCGTACAGCAGAGACTGGATGATGATTCTTCACCCGGCCGGTGGCAGCCTCAGGGTGACACAGCTCAAGAAAGTCCCTGTGCCAACAAAAAGGCCTATTTTACCCACTGCTTTCTTCATACAAAGCCAACTGGCTCTATAGATAATGCTCAGACATGACAGTCGTAGTGGTCCTCGAATCTGACATTTTGAGAAATATGTGTATTTGCTTTCTAGATGAGCGTCAAACTATTCCTAAGTGTAGAACCCAGTCAGTCGTCGCTATGTCACCAAGGTTTCAGCCCCAGCTGTTAATATCCATCATACGGGTATCCTTATTTGTTGGATACATTCAAATTATTAAAATATCTGATTGGAATCTACAAAGGAAAAGCACAGAATAATGACCAAAGGAGACCTGCTACCCGGAGCTACGGGCTCGGATGAAGCCAACACATCGCCTAATAGCTGCAGGTTTGAATGCAGCATTTACAAAGGACAGCTCAGCAGGTTCAGCTGCAGGGTACTGACTCCATTATAGTGATAAAGCTCAAAGAGCCTTTCTTGCTGACAGTGGTCCATCCAATTACCCAGTCCTGCTACTGTTTCAGAAGTGAACGGGTCAACTTTTCACGTGGTTGCTCCTTCCATATATCAAACCTTTTACATGGAATGTGTGAAATGTGTCTGAATGTTCACTTGTGTGGGTTTTAAACGTCACTGGGAGCCATATAGCGGGTGCATTTAATGAGTCGAGGAGTCATGCTGAATATTTACAAGTTCCAGGTATAACAATGTGCTTCCAATAGAAGATTCTATTTTCATGCTTAAATCAATAGTACTGGATTTTATATCAGCACAGTGCTGTTGTTATGCAGTAATAAACCAAAGCAGAGCAGTCGGTCCAACAAGAAGCCATTCATTTTAGTAATCTCTGCTACATTACATAAATGGTTGTGGCTCATACAGTAAGAGGTAAAAAAACATGTTCATGTTTATTCAGTTTCATGTGTTTCATGTTCTAGGAGTTAGTAGCATGGGAATGTCCCCTTCACTGTGTAGGAGATGGTCAGGGATGCTTCCTATTGCAACACTTTTGGAAATTGACTTTGCTTTGCTCTCTGTACATCTGTATGTAAGTTGATCGTTCTCACCTCCAACAGTCACATCATATGCCCATGAAAATGTGGAAAGCCTTTACTTTCGTAAAATACTTGGTACATGACATATTATATCAATATGTCTCACACATTAAAGTCACCTAACATATTTGACATATTATATAAGATCGGCAAACGCATCTTGCATGAACTTCCCCATCTCCAATTAAAAATAGCTGAAATCTACATGTGTAGTGTTCCAATAGATAGCAGCACTGCGTTCCACACAGGGAGGGCTAAACTATTCCAGTTAGAGAGTTGTTATTAGAGTGAGGCAGAATAATATGTATCTAGACTGAGCGTTCCTAACCGCTTAGGCTTTTTTTGTACGTCTTTTTGGGGGCATTTTTTGCCTTTATTTGATAGTGTTAGTGGAGAGAGACTATGTCGGGTAAAGAGAGGAGGTAAATGACATGCAGCAAACAGTCCGGACAGAATCACTCGCTGCTCATGTATGCGCCCTAACTACTCGGCTTTTAGGTTGCCTCAATGATAGCATTTTGACTAAAGCAAACATAAGGTGAATTATTTTTCTGTCAACACTGCGCTAACAGGCATAGGTGTGCCAACAATGGAGAGAATAACAAAGTTAACTATCTAACTAATGTTAAAAATGCTAACACACACATCAGAGTATAGAAATAGTGCTTTAATGGAACTTAGTGATTTTAGTCCACCAACCACAGTTTCCAAGGTAAACATTTGGTACCAGCGGGCTCAATGTAGAAAAACAATGTTGCTAAGGGAAATAAGATAAGATAAGATAATCCTTTATTAGTCCCGCAGCGGGGGACAAATTGAGATGGGAAGCTTTTAATCTTGACTTCCTGCTTGTTCATTTACCACCAAAACGGGTGCACTAGGTAGGAAAACAAGTCCACCTTACTGGTTTTCTGTATCTTGTGCTGGGTGTGACATACCGTAGGTTGTGGACATTGATTTTTTTATTAACTTTTGCTGTATCATTAACATCAGTAGACTAAACAGCCGTTTTGCCGTACACCTTTTTTTTTTGCGGCTTACACAAGTGAATAAACTAGTTCCCCCTGTAGTCCACAATAGAGTAGGCGTCTGATGGAGGAACACCACTGTTGACATTTAAGTGCTTCCGATGGGTGCTTCTGCATGCACGCTGAGCAAATAAGTCTGCATTTTAAACCAGCAGGCTGCCCAGGCTATTGATTCTTACCAATGCTAATACATTTCTGAGAAGATCCGGCCAGCACCGCAAGCCGAGGTACATCCAATTAAACACAAGTCGGTTCAATGTTCATCTGTCTCCCAAGGCCACACTAGACCTGCATGCATGCACACCCCCACACACACACTCACTCTCTCTCAAACTAAGACCTAATGCTATTCCACCTCCACCTGCGTCCAGTCGATGCTGATTTGAAATGTGAATTCATTACGGGTGAGTCTCCGAAAAGCTCCTCCGATGCATTCAGGTCTGGGTATGTGTATGTATTTTTCATTCTGCGGCATGACTTTCAAGGATTAGCACATGTGTTCATCCGTGGGCCCAGTCTGATTCCTCTGATGTGTATTCCATATAATTCATTCAAGTCCTGTTCAGTTGATATCTTCTGAGCTCTGTATGGATGTATTAATCTCATATGGCATCTTGATGTTTACATTTAATCAGTTTAGGGATCAAATCATGCTTGAATGTTTGCTCTTCGTATTGACCTGCTCTACCATGGAAAACTACCACAGTGGATCTGCCTTCTGCCTTCTACCTTTTTTATATGTCATTTTCAAAAAAGACATATACGGTTGCGAGGATTCATAAAAAACTAAGTCACAGATGTTATATAGCAGGGGTGTCAAACTCAAACACACAGTGGGCCGAAATAAAGAAAGTCAAGGGCCAGATGGGTTCAACGTTTATTGAAAACTTATTGAAAGAACCTTAGTGCACATATTGAACCTGGAACTAACAAGGCCTATAGAGTATTGCCTATAAAACAATATTAATTATGAAATAAATGAAATAAAAATTATAAATAATACATAAATAAAAAAAAATAAAAGTAAGAAAATCAGTTTCATTAATTGCTTATGGCTCTATCTGCAGTTTTTCCAGAGTAATTTCAAGTGAAAACATTTTCTACAGGCAAACAACAGCCAAAAATAATTTACTTCAAAGAAAAATCAAATGTCCTGTTGTAGCAAGAGAAAAAAAATGCAAAAATGAAACTATATTAAAAACTGAAAATGCGTCAAAGCACCGTTTGCTGCTCTGTGATGCTCACTGGTCTGAGCCAGACACTTGGTGTCTCATCTTGGATACAAGTTCATCAATGTCTGGGGTCAGGCTCTGAGCTGAGGAAATCCTCAGGATTGAGTGAAGGTGCTCATCAGTGAGACGAGTCCTGTGTGAAGTTTTGTTTATCTTCATCAAAGAGAACAGTTGTTCACAGTATGTGCTGCCAAACATAGAGAGCGTTTGAGCAGCCTGGGAGCTGGGGCATTGTGTCGGGGATGAAACGTGGAAACTCTGCAGCGCCCACAGACTCATATTTTTCTTATGTTGTATTCTTTCATTACAGCCACACTGTCTCCGCACAGAAGACACACAGCTTTGCCCTTTACATCCGCGAACATATACTGTGCCTCCCGCCTGTCTTGAAAACTCCTGTTTTCAAATTCCACCTTTCGTTTAGCCATTTTTTGGGGAGAGGGATAGTTGAAAGTTGACACAAGTGGTATGTAATACAGACTGTGAGGCACGTGTTCGCGGGCCCGCAATTGACGTGCCGACACACGGACAGTGCATTGTGGGATTTGTAGTATTTTGGTGGTGCGTGCGATATACCGGCGGGCCAGCTCTAATAGTAAATAGATTTTATAATGCGGGCCAAAGATAATTCATTCACGGGCCGGATGTGTTTGAGTTTGACACATGTGTTATATAGCATTAAATCTAAATCAACCTCCTGTCACTTTCCACACAGAGAATTCGTCCCACATAATACACTGCAGCTTTAACCTAATGCTAATGGCCTCAACACAGTTTTTCATATGCAGGTTCAAGCATTTTACACAGCTTTGCAGGTTGCCTATTGTCAAAATGGCCACTATTGTAAGAATAAGGTTGGAAAAAACAACAACAGAATCTTTCCATTTAAAAAAAAGCAAAAAATGCAAACCTATCTAATTATTTTCAATAAATGTTTTTACAGGTGGATGTACCAGCTTAGCTACCACGTACCACTTTACAGCATGAGGGCCAACAGGTTTGGGTCAGTCCAACTTCGGAACCCATCAGCTATTGGTCTCACTACGATAAAGCCTCTGTTGACGATGGCTAAAATAGTGCTGGGCTCTGGTGGAGCCAGCTGATATCCATATTGCTATCCGACTTCCTCACTGTCCGATTAGCAACTTGAGAGGCGAGACTGGAGTTGAGAGACAATATATACAGCCGGATTCTTTCACAAGGAGCCAGTTTACACCATGTTAACAGTTTATTTTTTAGATAATAAAAGCTATCATCGCCAGAATATAGCTGATGAGTTCCTACATTACCGTTCGGCCAATGCATTCCGCCTCTTTTGCTACTTGCATGCAAACCAAAGTCCATTCAAATGTGATTAGTGAATACTACTCTGACTACAAACGTAACGCAAATGGAAACCAAAATGCTTCAGATATCAAACTACTGTCCCTTCAGATATCTGTTCATAGAGATTGAGGTCAGTCACACCCTTGACACGTACGAACATTGGGTAGCATGGAAAGGGGAGTGACTAATAACACATTACAGAAGAAAGAAGACAAGGTAATGCTGATGCATGACTGAATGATGACATAAACAGAGAATGAGGACTGGAAAGAAAGATAAATCCAGTCCTGGAAAGAATCAGTAAAAAAAGGAGAAAAAAAAGGAGCAGAAGCAAAAGCAGATAAACAGGAGATAAATGGTTACAGACACAAGTGATAGACTGAAAAAAGAGGAACGAGTTAAGAAAGCAAAAAGGGAAACAGATGGATAAAGCAGAAAGATAGCAGATACCAGTAAAATAGCCTTTTGACGGCTCTGATCCAGAAAAGTGGTTTCTAACTGCACCGATTTCCACTGATGCCTTTGAAAGTATAATAAATGTCAGTCAGGATTAAGACCTCGGGGGCTTAGAAGAACAGACCACAAACTTTTGAGTTTTGTGGCCTCTCCTAACGAGACCCCTTTCACTCATGTCATGCTTGGGTAAAGTAGTTAAAGAGCTCTAATCTAGGAATTAACTGGTGGTCTGAGTAGCAGTCTTATCTTAAACACGACTCTGGCAACCTGATACTTTGGTGACCGTAAATTTATTTTAATGTCTGCCAGGTGTTGAAGGTGAAGAGTGTTTGAATCCACAAATCCCATCCATTCCAGCACTACAGCACACAGATTCATTAAAGTGGCCACAACTTTACCTTCCCCTTGGTAACCTTGCTTCCAATGGCAGCAGGCAGATGTTATAATGAAACAGTTCTGATAAAGCCACTTAATGCTTTATGCAGCAAAACCGCACACAGACACAGTAAGCTGGTGGACACTAGAGCATTTAGCAGCTGAAGAGCCAGAATGATTTTTCAGCGGTTGATGGAGACTAAAATGGAGATTGAGTAGAGTGAATAGGGGACTAACATTGATCAGGTGGACGCGAACACAACCACTAATTTTGTTCTGCATCTGCCGGATGTGCCCAGCGGTGCACTAACTCTAACCCAGGCAATTGATAGGTATATTATTTTCTGCAAAATGGGTAGGACAAATCAAGCTATCTGATTGGTTCATAGCTATTGTAAAGTAACCACAACTATTTACATTGGAATATGTCTATAACGTTCACGCTGCCATAGTTGATGGCCATTTTAAAAAAAGCAATAGCTCACTTCAGGCAGTGATATGTTGTGGTTATATCGCAGCTGAGCGGCGTTGTTTGATCCATCTTCAACTTAGTTCATATACACATACTGTACATACATGAAAGGTCACTATTGCATTAAACTCATCATAAGCATTTAGAAGCAGTCATGTAGTTTTCCCTTTCCATTGTAGATGTGTGTTCAAAATGCAGGTGTTAAATCCTGTAAAGATTTATAAATTATCAGTTTATTTTCATCTTTCAGCAGCTGTCAGACATTGTTTTGCTTCCTAAAGGAAACTTTTCAAGATACTTACAGGCCGGTAGCTTTGTACAAAACACCTACCCTAGATTTCCCAGTTTGCCAGAGGATTCACCTCTTAATGCTCGGCTGGCACCTCCTAAAACAGGGTTATTTCCAGAATCTATACTCTGCTTTATAACTTAGGCTTGGCCTTACTTGATTCGATTGACAGACGTCATCAGGCCTCTGCCAACTTCATGCTCTCTCCATCCTTGTTTAACTTCTGGGCAATCATTTGTAATACTTTGTCTGAAGCACTGGGCCAAAAGCTGGACCCTAAATCTTTCAGCGTTCTTTTTGGGTTGTCAGCCTCTTTATCCTCTTTCTCTTTTTTTCACGAAAGAATGTAATCGCCTTCACCACTTTATAGGCTAGGAGACTGACCCTGATGAAGTGGACATCGCCTGAAAGCCCTTCTCACACACATTGGATTCAGGTAGTGCTATACTTCCTTAAATTGGAGAAAATAAGACTGTCTCTTCAAGGAAGGTCCAATGCATTTGTCAAGGTCTGGGGGCAGAATACTTAGTGTCAGATATTCCAACCTAATAAATTGTTGTTATGTTATTGTTGAGGGGTAAATTGTGGCAATGCAAGCATTTTTATTTTATTTCCTTTAGTTTTAAAAAGCAGAGCCACACCATTAATGTGCTATTGCTTTGTCATTATTCTATTTTTTTTGTTGTTTTCGAGTTTGCTTGTGTCAACGTTTCTCTGTTATTTGTGAGTTTTCTAAGAAAAAAATGATGTTCTCCCGATGAGATGGGCACCAAATTGGAAAAATATATGGATCCTTTTTTAAAGGCGTTTATTTTCTGATTAAGGTTGGATGACTCTGGTAAACCTTTTGACTAATTTCACTGGTGGTCACTTCTAAGTTACATGTGTTGTAAGAGCAGGGTGAAATAAGAAAAGAAAAGCCCTCAGAATATCTGTAATCTTCATATAATTACTTATATCTTATGAGACCTTGTGAGACAAAGCATCTAAAATAAAACTATACTGTGGGTGCGTCTGAAGATTGATGAGTGAATAAATAAACCATTTCTGCACCAGAAAAAAAAAGGTCCTCTTATGGCTATACTTACTATTGTCTGTCAGAAGCAAAGGCGAAAGTTACTTGAAAAGGATCTTGTCTTGGGATTGACGATTACTTGACTTATGATGAGTATTGAGTTGCCGCAGGCGTTCCATTTCTTGTTTTTTATTTGTACAATTGCTCTGTACAGATGAGATGGGACTTACAGAGCCATAAGTAAATGTAAAGATAGAAGGGCTGGAGGGTCAAGAGTAATGACGTAGATTGAAGTTTGGTGTGGCAAGCCCATAAACAACCTCTAACACATCCCACGTTTTTTTTTTCCTGTAAGCATACAATATTACATGCAATACATATGCAGCTTTCTCTAAAAGGACGCAAGGGATTGATGATGGAGAGAAATGGAAGGCCAGCGGGAGGATTTCATGGATGCAGGGATGGTAGAGATACATAGATGGATTGTTTCAAGGAGGGCCAGCAGAGGGAAAAGTATAGATGACTAATTAAATATATGGGGATGAGCTAGAGGCAGGATGAGAGCTATAAATGAATTTACAGATAGAAGGATAAATATACACAGAGGAAGAAGCGCTCTAGTTTTTTCTCTGTTATTATTTCCGGTCAATGAAGATTCAATGTGTTGCCGTCAGTGAGGAGGAAAAATAAAGTGCATCCCTTATACTCCTGTGAATATTTGGATTTCCAGTGTAAACACCATATTGAGTTTCATACCTCCATCTGTTTATTCTGTATATAACATGTACTGTTAGCATAACCTATTATTACAACGGCACTATTTATTCCATTGAACCTGCACATCTTACTATGGTCATCCTCTATATATGTCTTTGCATATTCATACAAGCTGTTAACACTGCTCATATTGTAAATATCTAGTGCATTTATACCTTTTACTTCTATTGTATTTTATTCTGTATATACACTGTACATTCAGCACGTTCTCAGTCCCAGTTTGGATGCATAGTCAGGACCTTTTGGCGTCATTCTACGACATTTATGATAGTCTGATAGACTTCAACATGTGGTTAACATTATGTACATGATGTCAGTTATATACATCACGGTACTACTTGGTTAGGTTTAGAAAAAAAACCTAATTGGTCAAGTTTAGCAATTTTTTTATGGTTTGGGTTAAAATAAGTGTCTGTTGCCTAATTTAAGTTAAGCAACTATGTTATGCACGTGATGCAATTACGTAAATAACGTTACATAACTTAAAATAAGTCAATGTTGAGTTTTGACTTTCTCTTTTCCAGGTGCATATTTTTATCTCCAGTTACAGTTTCAACATGTTTACATGCGTTAATGCTCATAATCCACCTTGTTTTTCTCATCCTCTCTCTGAAACGCTCCGTTGTAGAGCTTGCTCCTCCCTCCAGAAAGCAAAGTCTGCCCTGATTGGTCAGCTAGCCCGCTCTGTTGTCAACGTTTCACATTTAAAAAAACTCTCCCCCGGAGCATGACAAATGTACTAGAGGTCACAGTGAGGTTCAAACCCAGGGCTCCTGGGTGGGAGACCGCTACACCATGGTAGATGTGAGCTTCTACTCTGTCCCTCTGATATCTTGTTTGAGGGCGGGGAGTTTTACGTGACTTCCATAGCATAGTGATCTCATAAAGTTACGGAAGTGAAGGAGAGAATTCAATGGAGCTGTTTCAGGCAGCTCAGGAGCAGTGATTCTGAGGGGGAGGGTAACTCCTTTTAGGTGTGGACTTCAGGTTTTACACGCCTTCGTACCTTTTACATGTAAAATAAATATATATAACACACTAAAGAAGAGGGTAACAGTGGAAAAGCATAATAGGGCCACTTTAAGTTCTCTAGAGGAAGCCCTGCACCTCAAAAACTGCCACTAGAGGGGTACATGGAGGGCTATCGTTTGACTTGTAGGGCCACTGACCGTGCTGGCTGGTTTATTACTCCACACTTTACTGCTTTTTGCACTTCTGGTTAGATGCTTTACTTTATATTTGATGTCTCAGTATGACATCAAATTTGAATCTAATCTAATCTAATGTTATCTAGAGTCCAAGAGGATATTTAAGCGGTGGCCTAATGGATGTCAATGCTGGACGGTCTGACATATCTTGATAACTATTGGGTGGGTTGCCATAAATTTGGTACAGACATTCATGTTCACCAGAGTTGAATTGGAATAACTTTGGGGACCCCCTTACCTTTCATCCATCACTATTATTATGTCATGTTCAATTTGTCCAATACTTTAGTTCATAACATGGAAAACTAATGACATCGTCTACTTTTACTTTTACATTTGTTTAGTGTGAATTAGGAAATTGTACTAACACGCTAACTGAGTTGGAGACCATTATAACTTAAATTTCTAAGCACTAGCAGGTTAAAAGATAGTTTCAGAGTGGTGTACGTTTGTAGTACAACTACCCAGTAAGAAATGGTGGACAAAATCAACAGGAAATGCAATAGGAGACTGCAATTTTGGAAGATAAACTCACAATTTGGCTACTTCATAGTGCCAGCACAAGGATTCTCTTCAGAGCCAGTAGAACAGGCGAAATGATTGCATAAATAAAAATTGGAAATCTATCTTTTAAACACAATTGTGAGCATGTTAGCATGCTAATGTTAGCATTTATTGAATCGCCTACCTGACAAAAGATGTTTTAACCACTTTCATAATGCTATACTTTGCATTCGTATTATATCAGCGATGGAGCGGCCAACCTAACATATAGTCGCTTATCTATGACGCATTAATAAAAGCCAACAAGATGAATGGCTTTGGGTCAGGGGAATCACATTAAACATTTACTGCGAAATGAAAAGATGACAGAAAGCACTCGGTGGATGGATGGATGAGTGGACAGGACTTGAGGGAGATACAGATTTGATTAGAGGGACAGGTAAAGAGGCCGGAGTTTGACATACAACTCCTCTATTTGTGAAGGAGGGACAGGGACGATGCATGAATGGATGGATCGATGTACGGGTAGATAAATAGGGAGGCATGTTCCTATCCTTGGCATGGTTGTAAATCTAATTCGTGGCAATCCCCGTCCATTTTACGGCGATGACAGACTGCCAGAGTCGGCCAGTAACGACCACAGTCAAACTTTTTAGGAGGGGGAGGCAGAGAAGAAAGTAAGGGCTGAATAAAGACAGAAATGTCATTTTTTTTCAATTGTTTCAAATGTCAAAAAGGGCGGGAGGTTAGAGAGCACTTAAACAGATTTTTTGGATTGGAGAAGAGGGATCAGAGGCCGAGAACACAGTGCCAACACATGGACGAATAGAGACAGCAAGAGAGGCAAGCTGGGTGAGAAGAAAGATGGCTGCGGAGGAGAGGGGAGTATTGACTTGTCTGTTGAGGTTATCGAGCTGCTCCTCAGGTTCTGCTAAGACAGAGCCAGAGGAGCTGAAGTGGCAGTCTTATAGCAAGACACACTGATGGCTGCTCCTCAGTACAGCAGTGTAGGTTCAAATGTGATATTAACTTATCAGTTATTTAAACAGTTGTACATACCATTGAAGATGTAAATCAGCAAGTCCAGAACTAGGGGATTTTAATGGTTTGCTATGAAATAAGACATGATGCAAGTTAAAGGACTAGTGCATCCAAATTGCAAAATAATATTGTTTTACTTACAGTTAATAGGGGTATATAATAAAGCTGAAGGTTAAAGTTTTCGTGCCAAGGTCTGACATCTGCCTCTAAACCACCTCCTCAGTACAGTGGAGGTGAGTGCAGTCTTGTTTGATTGGCTCAAACCATTGAAACATTATTTTTGAAGGACTCTCTGGTTACTCAGTGTAATACACAGACCTCGCTTTAGTGAAATTAGTAACACAAATTTTTTTTAACAATGTATGTAGGTAAGACCTATGCACTGCATTAAAGGAGAAAGGCAAGTTTACAAAGACAGGGAGGAAGTTAAATCAAAGAACAACAATAATGATCCAGACTTCACAGCAGTGTTCCTTTTGGCAGAAAAGATATGTAGAAAATGTCTTACAATGAAAAGGAGAATTGAATTCAAAGTTATCTTTAAAAATAAGAAATATGACAAAAATGTATTTCATTTAATAAAAACTTCCAAATGGACAAATTAACTGATACATTTCTGCAGAATAACACACTGTAGCATCTGATTAGAAAAACAATTTCTCTTTCTTAACACTTCTTCTTCAGAAGTTGATTTAACCATTTAATGAAGTTATTAATGCTGATAAAAAGCATCTTGCATTAGCAACTGGACGTGAACAGGTAGCTGTGCTAATGCTAAACAAAAAGATGGTGCTTACTGTATTCTCAAAATGCCTTTAAAATGAATACTATACATCAAATTAGTAAAATTGGATTAAAAATTTATCAAAAGCAGTTTTCAAAATGAACACTGTTTCACTGGAGAGACAAGAACTTAAATTGTATGAAGGTTATGGCAGGAGTGTGATTGAGCAATACAAAACAATATCATCTTCCTCTTATCTTCATCACTCTTGCATCCTTTTTGTATAAAGATAATTTTCTTGCTATGTTTGATAAGGAAGGTCTGCTGCTGGATTATCTGTGATTGTGTGTCTCATATAACTTGTTGTGCTGCGATGCATTCAGGTGCTGTTTGAACTTCCATTTTCCAAGCCATAAAGGCAGATTTAACCAAACAGCACACGCCCACATCTGTTTTTTGTCTCACGAGGCACACAAAGACAGACACTTCCTTACACCTCCGTGTCTTTGTTCTCCACGGAACCCGTCTCGACTACGACGCCAACGATGATTAGCCCTCCAAAGTGTGTCAGCACCTTTTCATACGGAGGCTTTTTATGTGCCACTTTCTAATTAGCATTTAATTACACGGTCAGGTCAACAAAAAGCAATTTCCTTCTTGTCAGCTATAAAATAAACAAGACCTGTAACAGCTTTATAAAGCAGACTCCATAAAACCAGAACCTGCTGCCCTATTACTGGTCAGTGGAGGCCCTATTGAGGATTTTGTTCTCATACAATTGACTTTCTTGTTTGGGGAAGATGAGTTTATATTTTTAAAATTAATCTAAACAGAGATTGTGTTTTCCCTTGAATTACAATTTTTTATTGTGTCTTCTGAGCGGAAGAATGTCTCATAGCACTTTTAAAGCATGATTAAAGCTACCGGAATGCATGTGAGTTCAAACATGTATCAGTCTGGAGTTCACTGTAAAGTTGATACACTCATAAAACAGAAATTCCCACTTTGGACATTTTTGTTCCTCTTAACATGATAATCTTTGAGTTTTTTAATAAGAATTCACCTTTGTTTTGGATGCTCTCCTTGTTCGGGTGATAGCATGTTAAATTCGTGTTTCGAAAGAATTAATGATTAATTTTCTCTAAACAAAAACCCCGTCCTATCCTGTATTAGTGTTCGAAGGTCGTTGGTATTTAGAAAAAAAAGAGAAAAGAAAAGAAGAAAAAAAAGCAGATTAATTTCTAATTAGCCTTTGTTCATTAGATTTAAGTGATAATGGGGCGAAGGGTAACGCTCTAATTGGAGTAATATGCTAATTGGAGGTAAACTCATTTTCTCTCACAGCGAGAGGTTTCATGGGCCTTGGAGGTGAGTGTGATTGCTAACCTTGAGCGACAGCACACATGCAAAGTATAACGAACAGAGAGAAATGGAGTGAGAGAGAAGGAGGTAGAAAGAGAGATCGGATAAAAATAGTGGTGTAAAGGTGAGCTGATGTTGGTTTGAGATTGTCTATAAAGTTGGGAGGAAACAGGTCTTCTTTGAATCTGTAAATGTGCCACCCTCCTCAAAAACTGAATAAATAAACCTGTACAGATATAACATATTTCATTTTATTTGAATGAACTGCAGCTTACTGCATTCATTTTAATTATTTTAAATGCAGTATGGCTCATTAAAGCTCATTAATGCCACAACAAAATTGAACTATAGGCCCACTGTTCCTCACACAATAATATAACTTACAGCACACCAGCTGTCTCGTAGTCATCGCTGTAAAATGATTGGTAATGTCAACTTGAAAATTCATGGTTTGTGTTGAAATAACAATAATGTGCAACAGTGTGATGTGATTATTTAATTAATTTGTGTTCTTCGTATTAACTTGGAATCCGTGCTCCAATGATTAGCAGTTCCAAACTGCCAATTATCATTAAGTCACACAATTTATTTCTGCAGAAGGAAGAAGACTCATCATATTTTATAGGCCCATATGTGCGAAACACAAAAGATCTGCACTGCAGTTCTCCGACACACTTGGAAGGGAACGGATGGATGAGGGGTATTCAGTTGGATGCAATCTGCAACTTCACCACTAGATGTCACTAAATCGGGATTGTGAATAAGGTCTAATTCAGAATAACCAAACGCAATATGCTGCTTAAATGAACTGTTTTAAAAATGGAAACATAGTCATAACCCGAATAATAGTGGAATATTAGTGATGTGGGCAATGCTAGCAGAACATTTTGCACATCATGCAGTCATTTTTAATAAACATAATTCACTGATAACATGGTGGTCACTTTTGCCTTAGCAATCTGTCTCAAACCTCAATGCAGAGACAGTTGGAGGAAACAGCTATAAAGAGAGAACATTGAGGAGGACAGAGAGCTATGAAAGATGGTGAAGCGGGTTCCTTATATCGATGTAAGAGAACGTTTTATCAATCATGAGTTTAGAAAGCGAGCAAGGCAAATGGTTATGAGTCGAGAAAGCTCCGGTGAGGTGCTGCAGAGCAATAAACATAAAGAGACATCAGCAGCTAAAGAGACACAGAAGAAATAGAGCGAGATCTTGAAGAAAATCTGTTATGGGTCGAGATCAGCTCTAAAGACTGCGTTCTATTAACTTGATGGCGGGCAGCGCGAGCAGAGTGCACTTGGGTGAGATTGGCGAGAGGCCAGGTTATTATATAGCGAGGGAGAGGTAAGATGTATGGAGAGTGCCATGAAATGATGATCTGGGTCACAAATTACTTTAATAAAACACTATGCAGTGTTCATTTCTCTGCTAGGTGGCAACAGGGTGTTCAGTCATGTGTTATAATGTACGTTTCAGCACAAAGAGGCTTTGTAGCTCAGTTTCGAGTACGTTTTTACAATAATGCTGAAAAATAAACCACCAAATATAAGACTGAACATGAAATTAAAAATCAGAAGAGGCATTCTTCTTCAGAGAAAGAGCAGTGGAAGTAGAGGCATTACAAACGGTTGGTGTGAGTCATGCTGGAGAAACTGTCACACAAAAATTAAGAATTACTGTAGAGGAAGTGCAGAATGTTACAGAGGTCACCACCAACCCTGTTAGAGAATCTCAGTAATCCATAAATTGCACTTACTGTGATCAATGTGTACGATCCTGCGACACACTCCTGATCGTTAATGAATAAGACCAATGAAACCCATGTTCATTTCAGCACAGGAGCACTTTCCATCATCACATGCATTTAGTTGAGGAAGGAGACGCAAAGTCTAGAAATTAGGGTTTTAGCCAAGCCCCTCTCACCGAAAAAAGGGCCAAACAGGTCGTCAGTAATATTAATTATGACGGCAGCAAAATAAGGAAGTCAGGTGATGTTACAGTATATACAGAGCGCCAAAGTTCGGATAGACGGAACAAACAAACACTTAAAAACACTTTCACCCAGGAGACCGTTGTATGTGTCCCTTGTAAAACTAAAAGTCAACACAAGTTGAGTTATTTTGAGTTATGGAAAGAATGTATATAACTACTTTTGTACATAACCACACCACGTACTACTTTATGTGAAAAACGTGCTTATTGTAACCCAAACCATGATCTTCTCCTTAACTAAGGAGTTTAGATTCACGATAAAACGTTCACATGTTTAAAACTATTACCATGTGACTATTTTAAAGTTAAACATTGAATGGTCATATATGTCGTTTTAGTAGGAAGAAAGGTCGGTTTTAGCTGCTCAGTTAAGTAAGATGAGTTCATTTTCATGGTACAGGATGTATGTATACAGCTCAAGAGTTTAAAAAATGTTTTGGCCTGTGGTATAAAGCTGTCCCTAAGCCTGGTGGTGTGAGACCAGATGCTAAAAAGAAATATGAAAGACTGATCTAAAACCGTAGCATCCATCCATGTTAAAAGAAAAAGCTGATGAAGAGAACGTGAACTACTTCATTTTAATGAGTTTGAACTGAACGTTGAGTTAGCTCTTGTGTAGTGCGAAAGCACAACACTGACTGTTTTCGTCACAACTGAACCTCATACACAGGCTTCTGAAAATGTTAACTTTTTCATCGCATTAATGTGCTAATTTACAGGTCTTGTAGACACAGACACTTATGTATCAACTCTTATGTAGGTGCTTTTCAAAGCACGTATTTCCAAGGAGGTTATCTTTTTAATTCGGTTTTGTTTGGATGTCAGTAGACCCGATTTTCATGTAACTTCTATGTGTAAGAACATATAACATACATTATAGTGCGGATCCGAATCATTGGACGTATACAGCTTCTCAGAGTGCCCTTCTAGTTAAACATAAAAATTGTAGAATTTGGATCAATGAGATGTGAAGTGATGACTCAGTGAGCTCCCCTTTTCTCTTCCATTATCCATTCTGTCTCTCTGCCACACTTCCTTTCAATTTAAAGATTCTGTATCCGTTTCATTGGCATGGGTGGTGGGGTGAGCAAAAATGACAAAGCATAGAAATAAGTGTCTTTTAAGTACTATAGTATGTACTCTCAGTCTCTCTTCTCACTCCCTCTTTCTGGAAGTCCAGGTGAAGTATTTTGTGCCAAAGCTCACAGCCTTAAGTGCCACCATCGGTGTGATGTATGGCCTCCTCTCCTTTGGTTATTAGGTCTTACAGTTATGATTCAGTGAAGCTGGCAATTCACATTAAAAGCAGTGCATTAGCAGTCGGCGCTAACGTAATTAGCTACACTTTGAAGGCAGCTATAATCACAGAGCAGGCACCCCTGGGCCACGCTGCCAACATGCAGGGTTAGCAACACTGAACTGATTAAAAATCTGCCATGTGTGGACAAGAAGGGGGATTTCCAATTGGACAAAAGACTCAATGGCAAACTGCTTAATGTTTGGCAGCTGATTCAGACAAGAGGATTAAGCATTTCATTTTACACTGTAAAAAGTCGTCTGTTTAACATGCAGTAGTCACACCTAGGCAAGGTGTCATACCTTGTGAAAGGCAGTTTATGTGTCTGTAACAACTCACCATGGTAAACATAGTGGGGTATTTTGCAACAAGTGCTAGTGTTGATTTGACTCACAAACCTTCTTTCCAGCCACAAGAGGCAGATTTTTACAAACGTACCGTGTGCTGGGCCTCACATTAAATGGCAGACGGACAAATTTAGGGACTAGCTGGTGAACATGGTGGAGTATATAGCGGCTAAAAGAGCCAGATATTTCCCTTAGGAGTTGTTGGAGAAGAAAAGGGAGCTTAAAGGAAAGGTGAGTACTCTAAATGAATGCTAATGAGTGAGGAACGTTTAACTGCTTATGAAACAGGCTTTAATATTGATATGACCTTTATAAGTAAATGAGATTATTGACGAAAATATTGGCTGTATCTGTGTAGTTATTCTTAATGTCTGTCATCAGGTCAAATTCACCACAAAATCAGACGAAACGATTTAAAGCACGCAGGTTTACCAGAAAACTTCTGATTTTCAGACTGTAGCGGGGCCTTAGCGACCAGCCCGGAGGAGAACTCAGTGCCTGGCAGCAGCCTCTCCGCTTTGGCCAGGAGCTGAGCCTTGCGTGGGAGCCGACACCAGGCTATCGCTGGGCCCGCTGGATGAAAGGGTGGCACGGGAGAACCAGGACTGAGCAGTCCAGGGTATCAGACCCTCCTGCAGTAGAAATGAGAGGTTTGGGAAAACTGGTGCTCAGTAAAACGATACCACTTTTGGTCCAAAAGGAACATCAAAATCATCACAGATTGAAAGTTCCTCATAGTACCTTAAACGTATGCCTGCTTAGATCTTGCAAGAGGTTTTTTCTTTTCTTTCTTTTCTTCTTTTTCGTGATAGTTGCTTCAGTTGATCAAAACAGTCTCTGCTTCCCCACAGCTTCACTTGCCACCGTAGTGCTTCCCAACCAGTGTCAGTGCCATGTTTTAGTGCACAGTGATCCAATATCAGCCTCAAAATTACAACTTTATCCCACCTGACCCCTCATAAATTTGGAGTATGCTTCACTGTTGCTGATATTGAGAAATAGAACCTGTTTCTCTGCTCCCTTTCTTTTGGTATTCCTTGATGGCTTGTGTTCTTACATTCTGTGCCTCTGTACAGTATTCCCACACATATTTCCTTCCTGCTGCTATTGGTGCTCCTTGCAGTTTCATGAGATACTTCATTCAAGGCTAAAGGTTCATTTATTGCCATTCTACAACACACGGTTGCACACTGTTGAAAACCACCTTTATACCGCCACCTAGCTACTGTGCCGGGAGTGATACACGGCCAATCCAAAGACGAGGATTGTAACCAATAACTTTTGTGATACAATGGTGACTGGGTCCGCCCAGTTACTATCAAAAGTAAAAAACCCTCTTGAGCGAGCAGTTAAAAGCTTTGCGAGCAGAAGAGCAGTGATAGAAGTTGTGCGCCAGGGGATGCCTCGCGCTAACAGCATGGATGTGAAAGCGTTCATAAAAGTAATTTGCATGCGCGACTGTTTGAGTTGCAAGCGTGGGATCTTTACACATGCACTGTGGCTCGAGTTTGTATTGTCTTTTAATTACCTTTGGGCTCTGCACCTCTTTTTACCGATATCACTGACAGTCTGTAAATAGGTATCAATGATGTACCAATGGCGGCTTTAAATCATCCGCTGTAGAGTCCCCCTGTCCTGGGCCGTGCCATTTTGTTATGTTACTGGACAGGATGCTTTTTATTGCATCTTTGTAAAAGTTGACAAGAACTTCTGCCGTTTTTGAGCTGTTTTTCTCCAGGATGAAGATGTGTGATGAATACTTTATGTTGTTTGTGGTGCTGATTCCCAGGAAGTCAAAACCTATCACTTGCTCAACTTCAGCTTCACTGATGTAATCAGGGGTGTGTGGCTTCGCCTCCTTTTTTCAAAAAAATCAACCATCAGCTCCTCGGTTTTGTTAATGCTGGGCAGTAGGTTGTTCTCTGAGCACGACTCGGCGAGATTAGTAACAAGATGCAATTTATTATCAAACTGTAGGGTTACGATTATGGTCATTGTTGAAATGGTCATCTTTTATTCTTCTCTGGCGCAGAGTGCTTTTCTGCTGTGTTGTTTGGCAGAGATTTACCGCTGAGAAATCATTGGAAACAGGATTTGGTACCAATTTTGGTGTAGATGAGATTTATTCTTTTTCATTTTCATTCCATTTCTCCTGTGTGTTTGTCTTCCTCTCCCTCTTTTACACCACAGACTGGGATCCCCTCTGAGCTCCCTTAATCATGCCTTCCCCCAAGACAATTTTAGACCTCTGTTACCCCCCAGCCTTCAGCTCCATTAGCCTTTTGCTTCTTTTTTTTGCAGCAGCAGTAGGTTACTGGCTCCTGCTAACATGATTAGTGGGGATTCATTTCGAAGGTGGCCGTAATCACAGACTGGAAGCCCTGGGCTAATCTGCCAATGGCTGTGGATGAAAACACAGAGGTTATTGAATATGCCAGACATGGAAGGAGGGATAGGGGTGATGATCTAATCGAGTTACTGGGTGGCCTCTTTAATCAGACAGTGGCTCAGACCAGACTGAAATCAGGCCGATGTGGTGCTGGCTGGAAAATATAGAATTACAGGAGTAAATGTGTTTGTCAGTAGAGTATTTTAGCTTGAAAATATACAAAAAATAATGCTAATGGAGGTTCATAAATATTGCAAATGTTGGATTTCTCGACTGTCTGCTGATGCCTTACGATTAAGATTCTTTATTTCATATATATCTCCCATCCTGTTATAGATAGGGCTGCCATCTTTTTCAAAAATATAATGAATGACTTTCTCGTTACTGGCTGTATCCCTGTCTCCATCGTTTCACCTCGACTGATACAACTAAATGAAATGCCTCATGTTCTCAAACACCAGATAGGCAAACTCCCATTCCACTTCAAATTTACCAGATCAAGGAGCATCTGTGTAGCGTCTATTTGTCGAGGACAATAATACTTGATCAATCTGGTTCCTGCAGACTAGAGAGCAGCGCCCGAACACCACTGGGATGTTTATAGACTCTGATGACAAGAGCAACACTGTCAATAATTCTAAGTGCATCCCTTCCAGCCAAACAAGTGAGGGCATATTCAGTGCAGCAGTACAAGCAGTGTGTCGTTCCTCCTCAACTTCATAACAGCCTTCGGCAAAGAATCAGAGGGGCCAAATTAGGGGCAAATAGGATCTTATAAGTTGTTTCTTTAGCTTTCTCTAGATCTAATAGCTTTATATTTTGCTATTTGTAGCACTTGTATCCACCATGTTAAGCATTGTCTCACACTACTGCACTAGTTTTGACTGATTTATAAATAATAATGATTTTATTAACTTTTTATGGGCATATATTCACACTCATGGTTTGTTGTCTCTGGTCCGAATTAAGGATCATTTTGTTACAATGTTGCATATTGCCTCAAGTTCGTGATAAGCAAGGAAACTGCCCTTAAATTGAAAGTAAACAAAGGAATCAAAGACTAAAAGAAGAGCAGAAACTATTCTGTTTGCAGTGAAAGATTAACGGGCCACTTTCCAATTTCACCATGGAGGAACAACCACACGCCCTGGTCATCATTTTGTTACACTTCAGGCAAGCAATACAGTTTGAAAATGAACCGTGGCTTGGCTGGAATATGCTTGTCCAAACCAAGCTACGTTTCATGGCTTGGGAAATACAATAAACAAACCATACCGTACTGTACCAGCTTTAGTTTGTAACCTGACGGAGACCACCAGTATTTGTCCATAATCAAAATATTCCTTAACTAAACCACTTGCATCAAACTACTTTAGTTTTAACTGTTTTTTGTTATTCACACAGGAGAAAATGTGTCCAACCCACCCGTAGTGGACAAACCTGCTCAACAACACTCAACCTGTATTTCCAATTTCACATCTACTGTATTATAATAAAAATATGTGATGATTGAAGATGTATTTATGTATATGAGCAACTGCCTGAAAACTGTATACAACACGATGGCCCCTCACCTCTCACACACGCTGACACTATACTCAGAATGAGTGACAGCTTAGCCAAGTGGTAAAAATGTGCTGTTGACACCGAGAGCCAATAAAGATTGAGTACATACAGTACCGTCTTAGGAAGGTGAGACAGGCAGAAAGACAGACGGATGGGCTAATGAACTGTCAATACAGTATCTCATATGCGGTTCTCATCAGCGGTGAACCAGCTGACAGAAATCTACGATGTGTTTCCAAAGAACGATCTAGAATCCATAAAGTTTACTGTATTTTGGTGGATTGTTCTTTTGCACTGGATTGAGGTGAACAATCCTTTCTCGATCTGACACATACAACCTCCAGGTATTGTTCATGAGTGATGCAGGATTTAAGAGTTTGAAACTCTAATCTAGGGTTTGTTATTATGCTCTCTTTCCATTGGGAGCAACAATTTGCTGAGACAGGTGCACATGCACCTGCTAATTAAGCTAATTTGTGTTTTCTAACACATTACATCTCCTCAAGAACAGACTGAAAGGACAGTTGTCATGTATTTTACCGCAGCAGCTGCCTCCAAACAAAGTACCATGAGTTTAAGCAAGCCTAGCAACCAAATAATGGGAACTCTAAATTACTTCTGTCTTCTGTCTCTTCCATTTTTTGGGTCCTCATCTCATTTCCAGATAGGAAATCTATCATGCGACAGCTCAGACAGATCCTGTTCAGCTCATGACAAAAATGCTGAGCCTTTTACACACCCTCTGCTTCTCCAATAGCCCACTATATTTCCAGTTTTATTTCCCTCAAAGCAAGCGCTTGACTTGAAGCATCACCCTGTGTGTAAATCAAGGTGCGACATCAGTGGCAGGCAGTTACAGGTGTCTGCACAGATCAGGTCAGTGCTTCAACCCTGGAGGTCCTCATAAACTCTACTCAAATGTCAAGTCTATTGGGGTGGAAATGATACTGAAAGAGAAAATGCGTGAAGCCCATACAGGTTGATTTTTGTGAATTGTACTGTGGTGCCTTTTTCTTGAAATGCAATTTGAAGGAAGAAATTAAATAAAATTGAATAAATGAGTCTTGCGAAATCTTGCTGTAGACAAATACCATGGGTGTAATGATAGTCCTAAAAGATCAATTCTTCAGCCAGTATATATAATCTTGGGCACTGGCGCAAGAAGGCAATCAGCTGCTACTGCAAGGAGAAGACGGCAAAAGGTAGTGTGGGAGACGGTGCAACAACAGAACTCTGCAAAAGACATTACAATTTGGCAAGGTGCTCTTCCCGATGTTGATGAAACCAGAGAGCCCATTCAATCTTTTGGATACTATTGTACAACAAAGTAATCTGTCTTGCACGCAAAAAAATCCAAATAGTGCCCTCACATTGGATCAAAATGAATTGGAGCAGTTTATTGGCACTTTAGTGTACATGAGTGTTGTACACTTACCAAGGCAAGAATGTACTGGTCCAGTGAATGTCAAATAGCGCAGGTGGCTGATTTGATGTCCCGAGACAGGTGGGAAGAAATAAAAGAATTCATAAATTTCAATGACAACAGCAACATGGCAGCCAACAATGAGGATAAGCTCTTCAAAGTGAGGCCAATTATTGATTCACTTCTCCAAAAATGTCAGGGTCTCCCTCAAGATCAAATGTTGTGTATTGATGAACAAATGGTCCCTTTCAAAGGTAGATCTAGTCTAAAGCGATATATCCCCAAGAAGCCACACAAATGGGGATACAAAATCTTTGTGCTTTGTGATACAAAAGGCCTGGTGCATTCATTCGACATAATTAAAGAAAAAATAAGAGCAGTCAAATGGTTTGACAATAGAGGGATGATAGTTGCCAGCTCTTTTGCCAGTGCCCAGCCTGTTTCTAACGTCGAAAGATGGGACAGAAAGTTGAAACAGGAGGTTTCTGTGGAATGCCCACGCATCATCAACCTGTACAACAAGTTCATGGGCGACGTTGATGCTCTTGATGCACTAATTGCATATTATCGCATCCAAATAAGGTCAAAAAAGTACTATCAAAGGTTCTTTTTTCATTTTGTCGATATGGTCATCGTAAACAGCTGGCTGTTATATCGACGTGATTGTGATTCACTGGATGTTCCAAGAAAGAAGCGGAAGGATTTGCTTGCTTTTAGAACATCAATAGCACGGGCACTCTGCATGCAAGGCAAGGATATGTCAAGGAAGAAGAGGGGGCGGCCTTCATCTGATGTTTAAAGGGAACTCAAAAAGAAGAAACATCAAGGTCCAGCTAAGGCTATTCCAACACTGGAAGTCCGTTCAGATGCTGTGGGTCACTGGCCAGTGGTTGAAAGTGGGCGGCAATGCTGCAAACTCCCAAATTGCAAGGGTCAGACTGTGTTCAGATGTTCAAAGTGCAATGTTCACCTGTGCCTCAACAAGAACAACAACTGCTTTCGAGAATTCCACAAGTGACACTGTTTTCTTCTTGCAAACAAGGGGATACCAGCCCTTGGGACTGTGCAGCAAAGTGATTTTGCAGTATTAAAATACACTCAATGAACCAAACGTCAGATTTACAATCATATAAGGTGTAGATACACTCATATATTGTCTGGTTGTTTATTTCTTTCTACATTTTTACATTTAAGCTGTGATTGTACAGAAACATATGTTATTCAATTTCAAAGCCAGTGGTTGAAAGTGGGCGGCAACGCTACAAACGCCCAAATTGTAAGGGCCGGACTGTATTCAAATGTTCAAAGTGCAATGTTCAAAGTGCGATGTTCACCTGTGCCTCAACAAGAACAACAACTGCTTTCGAGAATTCCACAAGTAACACTGTTTTCTTCTTGCGAACAAGGGGATACCAGCCCTTGGGACTGTGCAGCAAAGTGATTTTGCAGTATTAAGCTGTATTTTAAATACTGTGATGATGGAACAGCAATGATTGTACAGAAAGATATGTTGTTATTCAATTTCAAAGCCCTGCTTCAGCAATAACAGCATCAATAAAATAATCTACATACCTGAGACTGGAAAATTTGTTTAATTACTATTATGCCCAATTACGCCTAATGTCGCTAATTTGCCTCATACCAAAATTCATATCTATTGTATGTGCTGTATTGAAATTAACAATCTCCACTTAATTTAGCCTCTGCATGACAGCAAAAAACACAAATAATTAATTTTTTATATAATTGTAAATAAATTCAGGCAATAAGGGGTTAACTTGGGGCGAGAGTATGGAACACTTTTGACTTGGTTGCCGAATGCAGTTCACTGCTTAGGTTGATGCAACAGGATCTCATTCGTCATTATCATCAGTCAGGAGGAGTGCAATTGCTTAAAACAAGTGTAGTATAAAATGAATAAGTTTTGCCATTAGAAAGCCAGCAAAGGACATAATCAAACACTTTCAGATGAGAGCTTAATAATGCTGCAAGACACAACTGGAGTTACAGACCTCAGGCAGGAAACTGGACTGCATAAATGAAGCTCCATATAACACTCACAGGGGACAGCTTTGGTAAATGTCTTCATGTCATCCCAGCAATCCATGAAGTCACCCTTGTAGGATTATGAATTTACTTGCCGACCATATTAAAAACACATCAATGAGCCACGCTGTTGCACTGGGTGACATGAACACAAACACTTCAGTTGTATTTTAATTCAATCCCACATACACCATCGGCCCGCTGTAAATACTTTCTAGAGCAGTGGTTCTCAAATGGGGGTACGTGTACCCCTGGGGGTACGTGAAGGCACTCCGGGGGGTACGTGAGATTTAAAAAATATATATTTAAAATTAGCATTCATTCAAAAATCCTTTAAAATTTGTTATTTAATAAATATTCAATAAAATATAAGTGTAAGTTCATAAACTGAATTTAATGCAACAATGCAATCGTCAGTGTTGACAGTTTAATAAATCAGACACTGATGGCAGAGCGCTTAGTTTTACATCTTTTTTTCAACCAAAAATGCTTTGCGCTGGTTAGGGGGTACTTGGCTAAAAAAGTATTTCACAGGGGGTACTTCACTGAAAAAAGGTTGAGAACCACTGTTCTAGAGCATGAATAAATGTGCCACTGAAAACAACAGCATTTCATCCTGAGTGTGTAGCATTTGCTCAATGGTAAATGGTAAATAGACTTATATAGCGGCTTTCTAGTCTTCTGATCACTGAAAGTGCTTTAACATTACATGTCATTCAACCATGTACACCTTTATACACTGATGGCAGGGACTACCATGCAAGGTGCCACCTCCCTGTCAGGACTAACTAACCATTCAAACCCATTCATTCGCCAAATGCACAGCCTGTTGTAGCAATTTGGGGTTAAGTGTCTTGCCCAAGGACACATCGACATGGACTGATGGAGCTGGGGATCGGATTTGAGGCTGAGAGCCGCAGACATTGTTAAAGAAATTGGAAAGTATTGTGAGATGGTCAAACATAGTATTGTTTTTCGCATTTTCTTGGCATTTGTTGACAATAACAAATATATAAAATATCACCCATGTCATTGACCTCTAAGTAAGGCAGATTACAATTGACAACTTAAACAACTAATGCCTATTTGTGATACACTAAAAGGTTCATTCGAGAAAAAAAAAATGTTTTATCATCAGCCACCTTAAAACTGTAATGGCTGACCAGGTAATAATCTGGACAAACACCATGAACCTATGTACTGACAGCCTTGCTGCTGTACAAGGTCAGTGATAGCATCTTGTACAGCAATGATTTGCAGCAGAGACTGATTGGTTGTAACATGGTATTCACATTTTACATGCCGGATGATGTCATGATGCATTGTGGAAAATGTATGGATGCATAAAAGTTGAATACATACATCACCATAGGAGTGCCTCCATTCAAATGAATGATGAGGCAGTTGCTTTGGGCGTTTATCCCCTTATGTAACACGGGGGAGCAATGAAGCCATAAAAGCTTGGTACAAAAAAGCAAAGGCGAATAAGACACAGCACTCCAAACATTAACTGTTTTATTGGAATTGTTTTCAACCAGTATGTTTGGTATTATAGGAGCAAATGCATCAAGATTGAGGACTTTCTGATTATCCAAATATATGCTGGATACCACCTCACTCTTACCAATTGGCTTTTGAATGACACAACAATTTGCAAGTCAATTTTGCGCCCCTTAAAAACACCTTTCTTTCTTTTTGCGTGTCATTTGTACGAAATGTGGTCTGTACTGAGTGTGTGTGGACACGTTCGCGTGAATATGCTACGCTCTTTACAAGTGATGTAGGATAAAATGTGAGAGAGATGACTAATGGTGGGCTTATATGGTGGAGGAAAAGTCAAACAAAAACAGGATTATTTTTTTAAAAGTAACCTTAGTCACGTTTTTTCCTGTTACGTTGTTTACGCAGACATTGCATCCAGTTTAGTGCATATTATCAGCCGAAACCATGATGTTTTTACATAACTAAGTGTTAAACATAACTAAGTGGATTAGTTGCCTAAACTTCACTGCAGCCATCACAGTAGTTTTTGCCTAAACCAATCTGTGTATCTGTGTTTTTGCCTAACCATAACCGTAGCGTTTTCATTGTGACGACACAGCGTTAATTGACATGTGTAAAACCTAAAATGCATAATATTGACACTCTGAAAGGTCATGAAATATATAAATGCCTTCCCATGAGATCGGATGGGAGCGTTTAAGATAAATAAAGGTACATTCTTTCCATTTCACCTCTGACAGAGACAGTCTAACTCTGAATTATACAGGATTTGATGGACTGAATGTTGAGACCTGCAGTGTTGTAAACTTCTAAAAACTTCCACGAAATGTGTCTGTTTGAGTTTATGGAAGAAGATTTTAGAGGAAGTTCTTAAGTATCAAGCACGACGAGTATCAAGAGTAGTGTAATCGTATCTGTAACCAAGCAACCAATGTAGGGGAGCAAGTCTGGACGCAAATCATTTAGAAAATGATGCTGAAACGCATGTGTGAACGGAGATCGTTTTAGTTTTGAATGCCATGCAAAGGCTCTTGCAAAGGGCCAAGTGTAAAAGCTTAACAACACACACACACACACCCACACACCAACAAGCCAAAGGGCTTATCCAGGGTGCAGCTACCAAGTCTCAGTAATTGCTCTCGTACAGTTGTGCGAGCTAACCCACAATGGAAACTATCCCCACTAGCAGGGCCAAAAGGGAATGAGGAAAGGAATTTATTTATTGTTGAAGCTTAAGAGTGATAAATAACAACTGCAGAGGAAGGAGGACAGGGAGAAAGTAGTGATGCATGGAAGACCTGTGTATATAAAAAATAAAAATAAATCAGGCCTACACTCGAGTTTGGCATTCAGGCACAAAATGTCTTGAAAAGTTGTTCAAGATTGAGACTTTAACAGGATAATGTCGGCAGCCAAACCCTCCAACAAAACATGGACCTTGGAATGCAGCTGAAGAGGCTGGGCCAATATTTTAAAGGCACCCGGGCAGGGGGGATATGCATTGAACAGGCACAGGCCTATAATACTGAGCATCGTGTTACACAACACTTTTTTCGTCCGACATCCATTAAGCAGGAAGGAAAAGAAACCATCGTCCACTTCCACCGGCCTGAGAGAGCTTTTAAATAATATAACTTTTAGGCTTTTTGCAAGCATAACAGCAAAAGGTATGTGAATAAACATTTATAAAAATAGAAAATAATCGTTGATCATCCCTTCAATGGTCAATAAATGATCCGATCGCCAATCAGAAAAGAAAAAGTGGAGCATTTAGCAGCCACAGAGCTGTATATTTCCCTGAACTTAGGCCGCCAGAAGCACGACTCCATCTGAATGTTGATGTTGCTAATGTAAACAGATCCTAAACAGCTTGATATCTAGATAAGCAACTGTTGCCAAAAATACAAATTAACTAAAAGGGTGACGATATGTTGAATTTACATTTTGCATTCATTGCTTTAACATACAGCCCATGCCACTTAACATTAGGTCGTGAACTAAAAAGGAGCCTAATGTGTGACACATGTCAGGGAAGTTTTAATTTCCACCGTCAGTCAGGAGGACGAGTGCAGTTGAATCTTTGAGATGTCCCTTTCACACGTTATTGACCACTGGAAGCCATTAATAGTGGTTTGGTTGAGTGCTCAAGGACAACAGAACTTACTACTTACTAAAAATGTTAAAGAAGCACCACAGATACATCCTGTAGGTTGGGACATGTAATTCAAATCAGTTGATTTTATCACAAGCTGGATGCTGAATGTTGAGACAGCAGGTAGTATTTTATTGTGTGCATGCACTTAGATGTGTGTGTGTTAGGAGATATGGTCACGAGTGGTGATCCATGTGCTGTGTGTATATACACATGGTTTTGTGTGTGTGTTTGTTTATTGTGCAACTGACATGTAGCACACAAGTACACACACATATGTAGACAGATAAAGGCTTCCACACAAAAACATGCGCACAGCTGATGATTTTTACTCCCAGACAGATCTTTATTACACACACACACACACACACACACACACACACACACACACACACACACACACACACACACACACACACACACACACACACACACACACACACACACACACACACACACACACACGTCTCTTCCCCACAGAGCAATATTTCAACCACCAAGTAGTGCAGCAGCAGTGGCAGTAAAGGGCAAATCCACACAATTGGTCTTTTTCTCTGCAGACACAAAGGCAGAAATCCCATTACTCCTCTAGGTAGCCCTGTAGGACACACACACACACACACACACACACACACACACACACACACACACACACACACACACACACACACACACACACACACACACACAAACACACTCAAAACACTCTAACACTAGTCTCCCCTACTAAGGCTGTGTGGTGAAAGTCAGAGTTGTAGTAGTTATTCTTCTGCCAGCAAGAGGGAGACAGGGTCATTTACTAATCCCCCACCACCGTCATCACCTCAGGCCCTGCCCCATAAGACTCGCTGTCACACACACACACACACACACACACACACACACACACACACACACACACACACACACACACACACACACACACACACACACACACGTACACATACTTAGTCGCAGAAACACTTTTCTAATCTCATTCAGGGAATTGCCACTTATCCCTATATGCTTGCACTGTCTGTTTCCATCACAGACCTCCTCCTCTGGTCTATGTTGTCAGATAAAGTGTTGTCAGATAAACACTTCATTATGGTTTGCTTTGGTTTACTATTTAAAACTTAAAGTCCTATCTTGTGCATTAAGTCAGTGGTTTCATTAGACTTTCTGGTTGTCAAGCATTTTTACGGATGGGTAGAAAGAAGTTATGAATCTTATATAGGGAGCAAGTGGGAGAGCAAAAGCAGTTTTTAACGGCAGCAAAAATGTTGTTTTTAAAAGGCTAAATGCCAACAAATATGCTTAAAGAAGGACATTAAGTTGGATTAAAACAAAATCTATTTTGACTTTTAACACCGTAGGCCAAGCAATCAGCTCCGTTCCGAACAGTCACCTTTTCAACTGGGCACTGCACTAGTCAATACAAACATTAGCTACCTGAAGCTTTATTTTAAAAAGGAACCAGCCTTCAAAAATCCAACATCAGCCGAAGTCCACTGTGCCTTCCCATGCCCCTCTTTCCTCTCCATCTCCTGTTTGCCTTGTCCTCTCAGAGTCAGTCGATGTTTATCTTATTATTGCTTTGGGACTCTGGGCTTGTGCAACAGATCATTTCTACAGTACAGTGCTATCAGCTCTGTGCTTTACTGTGAACAAAAAGACGAAGAGCACCTCATACCAGCCTCATTTCTTAAAAGATTGTGTTTTCACTATTGTTTTTTATGTCTATTCCTTTATATTTACTTTCTTATTATACGTTAAGACATATAAGTGAGCATTGCCTTTTGTAGACGTTCAAAGTTGGACCTGCAGTTCTACAATTTACGGTAGCAATAAGATATTAATACTGTTATCTAGCTAAATATTATTACCATGGTTGTTAATCAGCCTGTGACTCCTTATGTCTCAGTGTCAGGATTGTATTGCTTGGTCTTAGGCAGTGTTTAGGGTGATGCAATATAGTACCGTTAGGGCCACAGTCTCTCCGAGCAACGGCTGTTGTGAGTCAAGCACGCCACAGACCTCTCTTAAATGACTTTGAATTGTCTTTGTTCTAAATTTGCACGAGGTACTAGTAAAACCCTGCGAGGACAGGTTATGTGCATGTTATTTCACTTATTTCATTATATTTTAGGAGTAGGAACAGGTATTGCCTTTTTTCTATTTGTAATTTTGGTTTAAGGAGTAAAGTAGAAAATCTGTATTTTCATTATATGTTTTTTTTTTTTTTAGATAAATCAGTCATAGAGTCTCTTAATTATATTTGTTTTTTTTATTTAAACACAGCACTCATTTAGCCCTGTTGCTTCTTGTGTTAACTTCGTTCACTTAAGTTTACCTAAAGAGAATCTTGTAAACCTTAAAACACTGTGTTTTATGTTACTTCCTTTTTTTTAAATGAGCTTTTTTGCTGTAATGCGTTAGTTTAAAATTCAGGCAAGAAATGTTGTTGTTTTGTTTAAGTTATCCATCACAAGAACATCACATTGCCTGGGTGATATGCGTCTATCATCTGCAAAGAAGTCTACTTCAGATTTGAAGGAGCACCATTTGCACAACACTGGTGGGGCACATTGAAGAGGAGAGCGATGCAGGGAATACTTTCTGGCTCAAGGAATTGCAAAAGGCATTTTCATTTTTGGTAATGCACAAATACTCTGCCAAGTTACAAGTAACAAGTTAAGTTTTAATGGATCTAAAGTAGTGTAAAGTGAGAAATTACTTAAAAGTAACATTACCCAATTCAGGTCTTGGGAAGCTTTGAGCCCTGACCTGTTTGGCTCAATTTTGGGTGGTGGGTTTGGGGTCGCCTGCAAACCAAACCAAACACAAGACAGTGTAAAGGTCATAATAAACTAGCACCTGTCTGTTTATAATTGAGCTTTTTGTTACTATTAGAAAACAAGTACGCAGGGGACTTTCTCCTATGCAGTGAAAGGAGTTAAAACACACTGTAGGTGTGTTGTATTTCAGCAGTTTATCATCATAAGGGGGGGAATAAAAAATACAAACTTCCTGTCTCATTATTTGTGATGTATAATGTCTCAACTAATAATCCATCCATCCATCTTCCGTAACCGCTTATCCAGTTAAGGGTTGCAGGGGTGCTGGAGCCGATCCCAGCTGTCAATGGGCGAAGGCAGGGTTCACCCTGGACAGGTCGCCAGCCTATCACAGGGCTCAACTAATAATGCTCATCACTTAATTATATCTCTGTGACACCAGAGAGTAAGTAAACGCAAGATAGAAGTGTGCATGGCTTGCTGTCGGTCACCAGAATTGGATTTCCACGTTTGTCCACGGAGAGCTGATGATGCAGGTTGGGATGACATCAACTTAAATAATTGAATTACCTGTTACTTCAGACTCCATGCTTATAGCTCTTAACTACAGGTGTGAGACCTTAAAGGGGAACGCCACTGATTTTATGCAAACTGCCATGAAAAATATTGAATGACGAAAACCTCTTAATAGCGCATTACATGGTTGTGGCAACAAATGTGTTAAATGAGATGCTGCCAGCACAAATATGATTAAAGGTACAGGCAAGAATATTCTTTGTCAGATTTAGGAAAAAAAGACAGCATGTTTTCGGTTGAAATAACACTTTTGGCAAATAACGTGTTACCTATCCCAATTAAGTTGTAAAGATCAATTTGGGTTGAAAGAACTATGTTTGTTATGTGATTTCTTGAATTGGCTACATTATTTAAAATAACTCAAGGTTGACATGTTTCAAATAAGACACAAACACCTGTCTGCTGTGTGAAAGTCCAGTGTATGACCCACCCATCCACACTGAGCTTCTCCCTATGTGGAAAAAAATTATTTCTGTTAAACCTTTTTGTGTCCATCATGAAAAACGAAGAACTTTTATTGGCAATGTTTCCATGGTGCTGGCAGATAATGTAACAGGCTGTGTTCTCAAAACACAAACACAAACACACAGCTGTTTCCGTCAATTAAGAGGACATTATATTGACTCACTTTCATTTTCTGGAGACTTTCCCTGACTCTAACCTTAACCTCAAACAAAGTCTCTACTCTACAATGTAATGATTTGCATTATGGGGACTTGCATTTTGACCTCAAAACCTGTGTTGTTGCCTTCCCTATGCTCTCTCTGCTCTGTCCTGGTTGTCCACACAGCTGCCGCCCTTTGCCCTGCTCTCAATCCCTAATCCGGTGCCATGGTGGTTAAGAGGCCGGGAGAAGCAAGCAGAGAGGTGCCAGGCGACCAAGTAGAAGCTGCTAACTGTGTGTGTGTGTGTGTGTGTGTGTGTGTGTGTGTGTGTGTGTGTGTGTGTGTGTGTGTGTGTGTGTCTAGTGCGATCTTGCACTTTTCCTTGCTCAAGCCGTGTGGATTTGTTAGTGTATGATTTTGATGATCTTTGGAGTTTAAGTTCGTTAGTAATTATCGCTTTCCTTTTAAAGAAAGTTGTTTTTGGTTGTTGCCTTTTGAGAATTTTGTTGTTAGTTTATAAATTCCTATTTTTGTTTACTCACGTTTGCCCTTGATCCATGTTCCCTGGGTTATTTTAAAATTGTTACACCCCTCATCCCCTGGACCTCAATAGGGGAACGTAACAATGTGACACAATGTGATTTATACATATTCATGTCTTAACAACACCCACACACATACACACACAAGTTTGGGGATGAAATGGAGTGAAAGCTTCATCTTCCTGTTGCAGAGTGGGTCTGTTTGAGTTCATAAGGAACACAAAGCTTTCCTTGTCAGGGGACCTGTGGTTGGAGCAGTGTTGACGTCTTCAGGAAGTAACGCTCTGTGGCATCTACTAGTAAGTGTGGTATATTTACAGGCCTTGTACAAAACAACTAAGGCCCCCAGTGCTCTTGCCTTATATGGTATATAGGAAACAGTTGTGCGGGATACCAGGGGCCGAAGGGGCCAAAGGCCGAAGGGGCCAAAGGGCAAATGTATAAGAATATCGGAGCCCCATACAAGGTCTTGACTTCAGCCCAAATGTGAACAACATGTACACTATATAAGGAGGTGTAAGAGCTCGAAAGTTAGGGAACTCACAGATTCGACTCGAGACCTCCGGGCGCTCTAGACGTCCGTCATGACATGTGTTGCTTGTTTGTAATAAACTTTACTATACCAGCAAGAACAGTGTCCGCGGAGCATCCTTTCTCATCACTTCAACAGCACTGTCGCATGAAAGATACGACATAAGCTTATACGACCTGTGTTGAGCCTCTGCTGACCTGCTTTCCCACCGTATCTGTTGCCTGCTAGGTACATTTTCACACAGAAAAACATCTGGGATCTTGATCTCAATCACATCAACCGGAGACGCAGCGCTGACAGAATCCACCAAGTTGTAAATGTTTCCACCAGGATGGAGCCGCCCTCTCCCGGTCAGCCCCAGGGTGAAGGCTGTCTTCCTCCACGAAGCTGTGACCTGCTTCAATGAGTTTTGGTTTGATGTCCTCCCTGATAGTGCTGTCGTGACCCCTCCTGTTATGTGAGGAGCAGTGGTCCATTCAGAGGATGGTGTGCTCCGTCTCCCTGTCCGAAGCTGGGATGTGATTTCTGTCGCGTTGCTCTCTGCAATGCCCTCATGCCAGAACACTGACTCTTCTTCTTCTGAGTTCTGTTTGTAGTGAAGGCCCCAGTTTGCTGTGTGCTGTCATGTCAGCCCTTTTTGGCAGTTTTTTTTATTGAACTGTATAAAAGGGACTCAGTAAAATAAAACATTGAACATTATTTTACTTTTTTAAAGAGATTGCTCAACTTAATTGGTGGACTTGCTAGTTGTTGCAATGGTTGTGAATTCAATTTTGTTGGCCTCAGTAGATTAGTTGCATAACTACAGACACTGATCATCTTTGGCTGGTATACCCAGGTCGGCTTAACCTGATGGGGCTCGAAGGATGGCAGTGTTAGTCAGTCCCCAGACTTTTCACCTGTCAATCTTCACATCTAATTGTACACACTTTCATGGTCCTTAGAGGATATATCCTACTGACTTTGCCTTACTTACATTTTTGGATCAAAATAAAATGCTGGCTTTGGTTTGGCTTTCACATTCCCCTCATGATAACTAGCAATTTGTTGAGCTTCACTTTTATTTTGGTGCCAGGTCAGCACTTTAATTTGTCCAACTCTTGACACTTAAACTAATGACACTTCCAGTCAGCCTCAACAGTACAGGGAGTGTAGTGGTAATTAGCACTTTTTTACATGCAAACACGCTAAACGGTAAAAACACCATTTAGCTAAACATGACGTGGAACATTGTCATTGCATACATGTTGCTCAAAGCACCCCGTGTTGTCACTCGCTATGCACCAACGCACTGATGTTGTTGAAATAAATGAGAGGGTTGTGTTTTTTCCAGGCCTGGAAACTTTAACTTGCATTCTTTCTAATGGCAATCAGGGGGCATCTCTTCAGGCTGCAATTGTATAGAAGTCTATGATAAAATGACCCTACTTCTCACTTGATTTATTACCTCAGTCATTGTAAATATGAGTGTATGGTCTAAATTGCTAGTTTCAAGTCTTCTTCAATACAAGATGATGTTCATTTATTAAGTTATTGCCCCATTTACAGTCAACTAAACCATAACGCAGGACGGGGCTACCTTGTGATTAACAGGTTGCTCCCACGGTGTTGTCTGGTCTGGGATTTGTCCATGTTTTTGTCTTAGAACTTGAAGTCTCTCACACTGTGTTTTCAGTTCATGAAAGTAATGTAATTTAGTGTTCGTTTGGATTTAGCTCCATCCTCCTGACAACAGCCAAAAAACCAAAATGTTTAACTTGAGGCTTCAAAACCATAGTCCACAAACCATTGTGTGACGCCACGGTGACTACGTCTACTTCTTATATACAGTCTATGTTTTTTTTTACATGGAAAGTAGTGCTGAAAAAGGTCTTAGTACAGCCTCACAAGGCTTTCACAATGGTAGCAAGGCAGGCAAAGTATCCAAATCCAATGGTTCATGTAATCCTGCCAGAGTGTTTTGGATTATCTCTGGTGTCTGCTCCCAGATTGACCATTCCTTTCACTCCGAAGCAGCATACTACTTGGAAAACCTTCCTGCTGCACAAGCTCTTCATCCTAAAACTAAGCTCAGACACCCTGGGAAAGAAATTTAAACCCTTTTTTCAACCAAAATATTTTCTAGGAATTTTGGAGCAAGAGAAACTAATCTCAGGAACTAAACTAGTCAAATTTGTGCAATCATGTTTGCATTTCCACCACGAATGAGACCCATGGCAGCTTAAAAAAGATGTTGACGGACACATAAAATACAACAGAGTCATCCAGTTGTTTGTATTTACTGTTGCGTGACTCTGAATGAACGAAAATGAGACTGAAAACTCCCCAACGCAGTGTGTCTCCACAGTAGACAATCTGCTGAGTGATGGCTATTCATTTCTGCTTCAGAATGTAACCGCCTATCATTGAGCAAACTGTTTTATTTCTCTCCTTCGCTCTCCCTACCCCGCTCTGATCTCAAACTGATCTGGTTATTTTCCGTCATAACCAAATGCTTATGACTAAGGGCTGGAATAAAAATCTACTGCTAAACTGAGAGCTTTGTCTTTAAGTCCACCTGTTCACCACGGCAGGCTGGTCTGATTGACAATGTCACACTTCATCTCACACTCCACCTCACACTTCTGGAATCTTATTCCCAAATGATCTCAGCTTGCGTAGAAATATGGATGTGGTGACCCTCTCGAGATTTCCTTTCCTCTGCCTTAACATTTCAAATCTGCATACCTTAACAGTAACAGCTCCCCTCTGCCAGTTTAAGTCACATTAGTCTAATCACCCAGTAAAAACTACTCACCCACTTGTGCTAAGTTTGAGCATTTCATCAGCAAAGGGACGTCCTGACAGCCCAGTAGATGAATCACATTTTCCGTGGTGGATTCATTTTCTCATTTGACCCCCCCCTCTCTCTCTAATTATGAATCTAATTCTCTGGAAAAGACGACATTACACATGTGTCATTTGCGTACCCTAAAGTATAATTCCTCATTATTCCAACTTTCCTTGATTTATATCAGTTCTGATAAATATGTACTCATCAAAGTAATTGTTGAGATCTGGGAACAAACTAAAAATACGTCAGACGAGGCAAGAACCTCGATCAGTCAGATGATTGGAAACTAGTCACTAGTCAAAAAGGTTACACCCTTTTTACATTAATTATTTTGTACAGTGAAATTTAAAAGATGTAAACAAAATAAAATATATGTTTACTGTATATACCCAATAATCATATAAAAACAAGTGTTTTTTTCCTCAGTTTCATATCTGTTAATCATTTTTATCTTAAATATATTTTAAAAAAAAGTAATACATTTAAGTGCTTTACAGATTTGAATTTTCTTTTGAAAACTATTCCACAAAACTTACTCCTTTGACTGTTTCATATCTTTATTTGGCATCACTACAGATAGTTTAGGGAATATATATTTTTCTGTTTGCTTTAGTTTCCAATTCAACTCTCCAAAAAATGTATCTATGATGCAAGTGAAGCATGTGACTTTAACATGCACTAATGTTTCCGCTCCACCGAGGAGACGGAGGAAAGCGGCAGATGAACATATCAGATCTGTGTGGAGCGATTAGGTGACTGTAGCCTCCTCAAGTAAATACATGAAACGAACAGAAATGTCAGATTTCCATCACCTTTCCTACATGGTTTTCCATCATTTGAGGTTTGCCGGTGCTCTCTTATTACTTCATCTCTTTGTTCCCTCTTCGTCTGCAATCATTTAATGACACCTGACTGGAGAAGATGCGAAGCATTTTTTGATATTTACAACAGTAGTGGATGGAAACATGAAATAATTATCATTTTTCTTTGTAGATTTTCTGGGAATGATTTAACATTTGGACAGAAGCTTGGCTAATATCTTTAATGTTACTTAACAGACACCTGCAGAATCCTCCATGAAAATGTAACGATCCTGTAGATTTGTGCTATCATAACCATTATTAATGACTCCAACTTCGTTTATGAGAAATCCTGTTATGTCATAGAAGATGGCTCTAAATACTGCAATACCCAATAGCCTTGGCCGCCGTTGCCATTGAGAAGCCAGTCAGTGGCAGCAAATACAAAACGTTTTATTGCTGATTTGGTGAACACAACACAGCACTATAGTTGATAAATTCATCAAAAGCTGACAGAAAGGCTGCAGATTTTATTACCAGAATATTTTAGCTGTGTGATTGAGTGTTTCTTGACAATATGCATCATGGGAGTCCAAGTTAACGTCCTCTTTGAAGATTGTATGTTCTTTTTACCAATTTACCAGTATTCTTTAAGGGAAAACTTTTAATTCTGAAATCAGGGGCGCCCGAAATAGGTCCTCTCACATTGCAACTCTAATGAGCATTTCAGTTGCATTATGGGAGTGTTTTGGGGCTGGACCCATATAGGGGACTAAAAGTTTTATCTTCTTGACCGTTCAAAAACCCATCTCTCATCAGTCCCCAAACTCAAATGCGGTGCTTAAAGCACTGGAGTGCCCCTTTTACTTCTGTGGAATACAGAGTGGCTTAACAATTTTAAAGTTTTTTTTTCTTTTGCATAGCTGATCACATCAGCGCATCTATCCTTGTATGTTCAAGTTTTGGAGATAATCAGATCAGGCCATCTGAATGGGTAAAGTGCCGATTAAACTGGTTCCACTCACCTTTGATATAAGGTTAGGGGGAGGTGGTAATGCATGATGTATACGCATTGATGAAAGCAGATGTGAAGGACATCTTCAGGTAATGTAGAGGATGCTGATAGAATCCGCCTGATAAAAGAACCATGAAAAAATAATGGCTTTCCCAAATTACATTGTAATGATGAGTTTACCGGCATCCTCTGCATGTCGTCTTTTCATTATTTCTTTGAATAGGCATGGTACTCAACACCTCCTATCTACTCGACTGCACTAATTCTGCATACCTTAACAAAAGAAGCTCCCTCCCGCCAATTAAAAGCACATTAGCCTAATCACCCAGTAAAAACTACTCATCCATTATTGCTCACTTTGTAAATTTTATCGGTGCATTTCACCAGAGAAATGGCTCCGCTCCACTGCGAGGGCCCCGTAAGTCATTAGCGTGGCTGCGTGAGCATTAATGGAGATGGCTGAAAAAATAAAGAAATGTGTTGACAAATCAAATCACGCATGCTGATAACCTGGCATTACTACAAGATCTTTGTTTCTTGTTAAATTGGAGTATTTTTGGGGGCTTGGGGGTTGGGAGGCAAAATCAGATGTGAAGTTTGCAATGGTTGTCTGCATGTTTCAGAAGTTGAGATACAGTGTTTTTTCTTCCTTCCTTTATCAGTCTGTGATGTCACTGGTGATGTCTTGAGATAAAGCAGTGTGTGTGTGTGTGTGTGTCAGTGTGTGAGAGAGTCTGTGTGTGGCTCATCACAGCCTTAAAATGCTCAGGAGATTTAATTATCTGTAATGAAAATAGATTTAATATGATCTTTTTAAAAATCTTTTTTTTGCAATTTGGCTGCTCCTGCGTTACATTTCACATCCAATAATCCAATAATTATCTGATGAATAATCTACAGTAACAGTCTTTTAAACCGCTCAGGGTATTTTGAGATCTGTGCTTTGTTAGAATGCAGCATAAGGCCTGGGTACCAGTAATTGTCATGGCTATACTTCTTTATTAAACGTACATGAATATAAGTAACTGACTAGTGCCTTGTTTCTTAGATAACCTATGAATATTTCTGGCATCACCATCTTATTGTTGAGATGGACGTCAAAAGGGTTTTCCATTCTGAAATAAAAACCTCAAACGACACAGTAAGTGTTATGATGCTCTGTGAATCAGTCATCAATGAGCCATTGCCCCACGTTGTCTCTCCATTAATGTTGGTGATAAAATATTCCTCGTAGCCTGCCACACATAGACGGGTCATGTTAAGTTGATTAAATGGGGAAATCAACATAATATGAAGAATGAAAAATTAAATTACGGCACTTATCTGTGTGAAGTGTGCATGGAAGTACACTGATTGTAACAAACACTTCAATGTTTAAATGTATGATCTGATTTTAATTACCTCCAAAGCAAAAGGCGAGGCTGTGTTGCCAGATTGGGTAGTTTTCTGCCAAAATGGGATGCTTCTTATTACAAAGGGGACTGTGGCTCAGACTAATTCCAGCTAATACACCCTTGCTTTATCCACTATGCTTCTGTTTCCATATTGTGCATTGAGGGTTTGCCTATCGAAAGCCAGCTAGATACAAACCTTCTGACCTGGAATGTGCACTGATGCTGATTTACAATTCCCCACTACACTAAAACTAGCAAGCAAGATATGACTTAAATTTAAAGCTGCAATTTTATTGCTAGCCACTTGGGGGCAGCAGAACAAACTGAAACACTGACCGATCTTTACCTTGTCATGTTGGCAATGCTATTGGCACCATTTACACTTTATTTACCTGCTTATTTTCATGTTTTGGGTCAACCTTATTAACTATTGAGGGAAATATTTGTCTCTTTAGCTGCTAAATGCTCCTCTTTGTTCACCAGCTAGTAGCTAACCGTGCCTGACTGCTGTCTGATACTGAGGTGGTCGTGTAGAGTGGGTTTATCAGTGTTTTTTCACTGAAAAACAGCTGCCTGCTGCTAATGCAAACAAGGTGTATTATTAATTTGTTGTTCAACGCAGCTTTACTCTCTGTTCTGCTGCTTTTTCATATTGAGTTGAAATAACTTTATCATTTAATTATTAATTAATTTATGAAGTAAACTGCAGTTGAGAAAACACCATTTTATTATGGCTCTTAAAGTTTTAATCCTTGAAGGCGGATCCTTGAATCCATTGATTTTACACATCAAAGTCTGTTTACGGGTGTCGGTGGAGAAGGTCTGCATATGTGAAAAACAAATATACTATGAAGCTTTTAGTGTTTCCTGAGAGATTCAAGAGAACTACTAGTCACCAGAAGTCATAAGTGCATCTCCTTTCTGAAATAGCATCTAAAAGCATAAACCAGAGCAAAAGTATAGTGCAGAAGCAAATTACTACGAAAACAATAAGTGCAACAAACTAATACAAATACAATAGGTGCTACAAACTACTACGAATAGGATAAGTGCAACAAACTAATACAAATGCAATAAGTGCTAAGAGGAAGGCTCAGGGTAGTACTTCTAGTCTTGTGTGCACTTTACCCTATGCTGCTGTAATTTCCCCGCTGCGGGACTAATAAAGGATTATCTTATCTTATCTTCTTGAAGAGGTGAGTTTTCAGCCTGCGCCTAAAGATGGGCAGCGACTCTGCTGTCCTGACGTCGGTGGGGAGTTCATTCCACCACTGAGGGGCCAGGACAGAAAAAAGCTGTGACCGGGTGGATCGGCCGCAGGGACCTCTGAGCGACGGGGCAACCAATCGCCCCGAGGCAGCAGAGCGAAGTGGTCGGGCGGGGGTGTAGGGCTTGACCAAGGCCTGGAGATAGGAAGGAGCTGTTCCTTTCACTGCCCTGTAGGCTAGCACCAGAGTCTTAAACTGGATGCGAGCTCTTACAGGGAGCCAGTGTAGAGAACGGAGAAGGGAAGTTGTGTGGGAGAACTTGGGGCGATTGAACACCAGACGAGCTGCAGCTTTCTGGACAAGCTCCAGAGGTCTGATGGCCGACGCCGGGGCTCCGGCAAGTAGTGAGTGGCAGTAGTCCAGGTGACAAGATGACAAGAGCCTGGATGAGCAATCAGTAGCTGAGAGTGTGTGGAGTAAAACAGAAAAAATCTGATTCTACTGCAACTATTATTGATTTAATCTTTAAATATTCTTTACTATTCTATACTGTACTAATGTTAGTTCTTGTTGACTTGGAAACACCCATGGTTTACTCCTGGTGAATGCAGTTTTGGGGAAAGCCGCATTGTCAGAAATACAAAATATAGAACAACTGGGGATCTGGTTACAGTGCATCCAAACAAACATTTTTTAAATAAGCAAGTCAGCCAATTATTGGCCTTTTCTCATCCTGTTATGAGCAAGCGGCACGTAGTAAAGGATTATGTGATGGAGATCTAACAGCTCAGTGTGGCTGCTCCTGACTGTTCCATTAATCCCTGAAATATTTAAAACTGTTTGGCATTTCATGGAGACAAAAAAACGTTTTGTAATTGCTTTGTATTGTATTGCACTGTGTTGTAGAGTAATGCGTCATAGCAGCTTGGCAAATTTATTCGTATCCATGGTGATGTTTGGTAAACGGCGGGACGCACTTGCGCTCTCCATTGCAAGCATCAATTTACTCAGAGCCCTCCACTTCTATGAGTGTGACTTCATGTGGAGTGATACTGTGAAGTGAGGGGCTGTTTGGGGATGGACCGTTGGGGAAAGGACCTCTCTGAAAGTACTTTCTCTCAGGCCATGTGCAAATACCACTTGTGATACTTCACTATAAGGATGACACTTAACTGGCACTAAGAGGGCCAAACATCCGGGGCCCCAAGCAGCTGGTTATGTCCTTAGCTGTGTCCAAATTCAGGGGCCACACTCTGGAGACTTCTGGATTGTGGAATACTAAGAGCTGCTAATGATACATTGGCTGTGTCTGAATTTGGGCAGAAGATGGCAGCATTTTGAGGAGCAGTTGAAATGGAACAGTCATTGTTGCTCTGTTAGGAGACCCCTCGTCATAGGTTGCATACGTGCTGTGAGCAGTTCAACCAACTGAGACTGTCAAGACCGTTCAGAGTCCTGAAGAGGTACAGCTCTCCAGCATTGCACAAAAGCAATGACAATAAGTAAATGAGGGAAAAAAAACCCAGAAGAAACTTTGCAGCAGACATATTTTTTTCCTCCTCTTTATGGTATTTATGATCACCTCCCTTAGATTGAACATGGACACCAAACACTGTGTTATCACATATTCTGTCTTGCGAATCGTGTACTCTTACAGCTACTGGTTCATATTTATAGAAAGTCATTTCAACAAATGCATTAAAAATAATCATCAGACTTTGTATCCCACATGTCACACAAGAGTTAAGAAACTTGCATTTTTTTAAATGGCCATCAGGGGAAAACATTGTAAACATGAGTTTATTGTCTCTGTTGCTAGTTTCAAGTCTTCTTCAATACAGCATGATGTTCGTTTAGTAAATTATAGTCCAACTGAGAGTCAAATAGACAATAAAGCAGGCTATGCTTTAGGGCGTGGCTACTTTGTGATTGACAGGTCCCTACCACGGCGTTGTCCGATCTGCAGTTGTCAGTGTTTTTGTTTTGGAACATCTGCAGAATTTTGGAAAAACTACATCTTGAAACTCAGTGGAACAGTGTAGCATTGGCCAAAGAAGACCACATTTAGTTTTGGGTTGGATCCAAATGGAGGATCTTCAAAAGTAGAACACATTCATTCAACTTTGGGATTAAACATTTTACATTTGAACTTACTCCATATTTTGGGTCATAATGTAAAATTCTGACACAGATACATTCATTCATACATACACTTCACTGTGATTTTTGTTTTCTCCGGAAAAAAGACACAGACATAGCCAGCACACTGTAAATATGATGTTACTTCTAGAGCAACCGAAACAGTCAGAGTGGGAAGTGTCAAACTCAGGTCAACGTCTTTTAATAATAATAATAATACATTTTATTTATAGAGCGCTTTTCAGAGTACTCAAAGACACTTTACAGACATTTAAAATCATCATTAAGAGCTACACACTAAAAACTTAAAACTTAATACACACAGCATTAGTCAGACATTAAAAGCAGTTTTGAAGAGGTGCGTTTTGATTTCTGATTTGAACATTGAAAGATCATTGCAGTCTCGGGTGTGTTTGGGGAGAGAGTTCCAGAGGGAGGGGGCAGCTATTGAGAAGGCTCTGTCGCCCCATGTCCGGTGCTTGGTCCTTACTGGCAGAGATAGGAGGTTGGCATCAGAGGAGCCTAGCCGACGGGACGGAGTGTGGTGATGGAGCAGGTCAGTGAGGTAGGAGGGGGCCTGATTATGGAGGGTGGTGGGTGAGGAGCAGTTAATGTCAGTGAGGCAGTTGGTCAGAGTGTAGTGAGTAGCAGTGGTGATGGCTTTAGTGGAGATGTAGAGCTGGACGTCATCGGCGTAGCAGTGGAAGTGGAGACCGTGTTGACGTATGATATTTCCAAGAGGGAGGAGGTAGAGGATGAATAAAAGAGGACCAAGCACCGAACCCTGGGGGACGCCTTGGGACAGAGGAGCGGTGGAGGAGGTGCAGTTGTTGATACTGATGAACTGTTGTGTGTTTGTGAGATATGATTTCAGCCAGGAGAGAGCAGTACCAGTGATGTTGAGGGAGGAGTTGAGGCGGGAGAGAAGAATGCTGTGGTTGATGGTGTCGAAAGCTACAGTGAGGTCGAGGAGAATGAGAATGTTGAGGTGACCAGAGTCTGAGGAGAGGAGCAGGTCGTTGGTGACTTTAAGGAGGGCAGTTTCAGTGCTGTGCTGTGAGCGGTGAGCGGGCTTTCAGTTGTGAGGCAGAAAGGGAAGATTGGAGATGGGCCGGAGGTTGTTCATGGTGTCATGGGGGGTGACAGCAGCCAGTTTAAGTGTATCAGGGACTGAGCCAGAGCTGAGGGAGGAGTTAATGAATGCTGTGATGAGTGGTGAGATGGCTGGGAGACAGTCCTTGACCAGATTGGATTGGATGGGATCCAGGATACAGGTGGAGCTTCTCATTCCTGTTGTGAAGCTAGACAGCTCCATTGGGGACACAGGGGAGAACTGAGAAAGGGGATGAGGGGTGGAAAATGGGGGGGCAGGTGGAGAGATGGAAAGGGCGGTTGAATTGTTCAGGTTGCTGTAAATAGTGTCAATTTTTGTTTGGAAAAATGAGAGGAAAGAGTTGCACTTGTTCACTGTGAAGGATTTGGAGGTGTTGTCCTTGGGTTTCAGGAGTTTGTTGATTGTGGAGAAAGAGAACTTATGGTTGGAGGAGCCAGAGTGAATGAGCTGAGAGTAGTAGTTGGACCGGGCTGAGATGAGAGCGTCTTTGTATTGTTGAAGGTAGTCGGTGTGGGCTTGAAGATGGACTGTTAAACCGGTTTTCTTCCAGAGTCTTTCAAACTGGCGCTTACGGGATTTCATTTGGTGGAGTTCAGGAGTATACCAGGGAGCTGAGTGTGTGAAAGCTGTCCTGTCTTTGTTGACAGTGCCTTGAGTGAATATGAAACTTATAATGTTACATGCACAAACACACAAATACTCACATACTGTTGAGCGGATGTCTCGTGTAAGAAGCTGGTCCCAGAGCTGATGTTCCAAAAACAAGTCCTTTCTTTGTACTGTTATTTACTGACTGACTGCTACTGTCTCACTCCCCCTCTCTTTAGCCGTCTCCTTTCTCTGTTTCATGCCTCTACTTTTTTCCAACTCTGTGCCAAAGTCTGTGCTGCACACTTTTTACAAAGACACAATGGTTTATGAGAGCGACCTCAGCTGGATCTGGAGCTGTGAGCCTGAAACTGAACCCGATTGGTCAGACTAGATAGGTTTAGACTAGATCAGAAACTTCCACTAGGCTTTAACAAGTAAGATTTAAACAGGCTCATTGTGCTTTTTTCCGGGTACATATTTTTATCTCAAGTTAAAGTTACAACATGTTTACATGCGTTAATGCTCATAATCCTCCTTGTTTTTCTCATCCTGGCTGTCCTGCAGCACCTTTTCTCACCCTCTCTCTGAAACGCTACGTTGAAGCGCTTGCTCCTCCCTCCAGAAAGCAAAGTCTGCCCTGATTGGTCAGCTAGCCCGCTCTGTTGTGATTGGTCAACGTTTCACATTTCAAAAAACTCTCCTTCCAGAGCTTTTTTGTATATATATTTTTTATTTTACATAATGAACAACAAAGATAACAAACAGGAACAGCAACAAAAACAACAACAACAACAGCAAGAATAACAAAAACAAAACAAAAACCAAAACATGAATGAAAGTTCATGAATACATTCATGAGTCACCCCAACTACACACACACACACACACACACACACACACACACACACACACACACACACACACACACACACACACACACACACACACACACACACACACACACACACACACACACACACTTTCCCCTCTTTCTTTCTTTGGAGTAATATGACAGGTACCACCAAAGAACCAATAACAACAACAATAATAGTGAATAACTAAATAAAAATTCAATAAACAAGAGTGAACAAAATGGCTCATCATTGTCAGTGTTGTATCAGGATATATCCTCATCAATTTGATTTTCTTTCAAGAGTGACATGATTTGACTCAGAGAATCTGTGTGGTCACTGCCCAAATCTTGCAAGACAGAAGCTGCTTGTTCCATAGAAACAAGTTCCAGAAAGTCCTTCTGCCAGTTAACTATATCAAAACAATTTGGTTTCTTCACTTTCCAGTTCATAAGGATTAACCGTTTAGCTGAAAGGAAGGCTAGGTCTAATAAATATTGAATTTTTTTTTGTGGTTGCTCCCTCTATTTGTTTTCCTAGAAGACCCACTGCTGGTTCTAAAGGAAAGTTGATTTTAAATAATTTACATAGATAATCTCTGATTTTTAACCAAAATGTCTGTGTTTCTGGGCAGTGCCACAGTAAGTGGATAAGAGTTCCATTCATTCCACACCCATGCCAACATTTATCTGTAACACCATTATTCATTTTCTTAAGTTTATGTGGAGTGATATAGGATCTGAACAGAATCTTAATTTGTATGATTTTATACCTGACACATTTTGAAAGATTATTTGAGCGGCTCAAGATAGTTTCCCATTGTTCTGATGTTAAATTTATGCCCAAATCTTTCTCCCATTGTGCTTTTATAACTTTAGAAGAGATGCAAGAAGAAGTACAACATAACAGTTTATAGATTTTAGATACCTTTCCACTGCCAGAGACTGCATCCCTGAACTTAATATCAAAAGAATCATTATCTGCTAACATGATATTTGCAAAGCTTTGCATGATGGACTTAATTTGAAGGTACTGGAATGTATCCGAGTTATTCAAACCAAATTTCTTCTTGAGTTCATTGAAGGAGAGCATTTCTCCGTTGCTTCCCAGGATATGACCTAGGTTGGTGATGTTTTTTTCTTGCCATGATTCATTACTAATAGGTTTCCCACCGGCCTTTAGTGCTAGGTTGTTCCATATGGGGCATGAAGGTAAAACTAAACCATTCATTTTGAGTTGTTTGTGTATTTCATTGACAATTCTACACGAGAATGAAATTATGGGATTTTTTATGATTTTATTACATTTGGTGTGATACCAGAGTGAGGCTAAGGAGACATTCTTATAATTCACCTCGACAAGTTTCTGCTCCAGCCATCTCCAGCTACCCATAGCTGCCTGCTCCTTCTCATACGCCCAGGATAGGGGATAAATACCATTGTACGCCAAATAATAAGTATGAATGTCTGGTATCCCTAGTCCACCCTTTTTCCTGTGGATAGATAATTTTTTCAGACTTATTCTAGGTTTTTTACCTTTCCATAAAAATAAAGAAAATAGTGTGTTAATTTCTCTGAACCATCTCTGGGGGACTTCTAATGGGATGGCGGTAAACAGAGAAGCTAATCGTGGGAGCACATTCATTTTGAGCACTTCTGCCCTCCCCCATAGTGATAAAGGTAGGTTTGTCCATCTGTTCAAATCGTCCCTCACAGTTTTCAATAATTTGGGGCCATTTAACTCAAAAATGTTATCAATCGGGGATGTAATATTAACACCAAGATATCGCATACCATCGGTTTTCCAAACAATAGGTGTTGAACTCAAATGACCTGAGTGTGTGAGACGATTCAGGGCGATGGCCTCGCTCTTTAACCAGTTGATCTTGTAACCACTAAACACACCAAAATCACTGATTAGTTTAAGCAGATGGGGCACAGAAAGAGCAGGTCTAGACAATGTCAATAAAATGTCATCCGCGTAGAGATTAGCTTTAAAGTCATAATTAAAAAGTTTGATACCTGTTATACTCTGATTTTCCCTGATAGCACAGGCAAGAGGCTCAAGTGCTAGAGTGAAGATAACTGGGGAGGCTGGGCAGCCTTGTCTGGTGGATCTAAAAAGGTGAAAAGGGGGTGAGATTAAACCATTGGTTTTGACACATGCGACCGGATTGTGGTAGAGGGCCTTAATCCATTGTATGCATACTGGTCCAAAGCCATACTTAGTCAGAATATGGAACAGATAAGACCACTCTATCCGGTCGAATGCTTTCTCAGCATCAAGAGAAATTGCAACTGCAGGATGTTGAAGAGATGCAGCCTCTGACATTACATGGAACAGTCTTCGCATATTATGGGCAGAATAACGACCAGCAATAAAACCAACTTGGTCCAGATGGATTAATGATGAGATGACTTTCTCCAGACGCATTGCAAGAGTTTTAGCGAAGATTTTATAATCGTTATTTAACAAACTTAGGGGGCGGAAATTGTCCATTTTCGTGTGATCTTTGCCCGGCTTTGGCAATAGCGAGATAACAGCCATATTCATACTTTGGGGCATGGATTGAGTTGCAATAATATCCCTGTACAACAAGGTCAAGAATGGAGATAATACTTCCTGAAAACACTTATAGAAATCAACACTAAACCCATCTTGACCTGGAGCTTTACCAGCAGCAAGAGCTTTAATGGCTGCCTTAACCTCCAGTTCCTGGACATGTTTGTCCAGATATGTCCTATCGTCCTCTTTCAACTGGGGGAGAGGTGCACTTCTAAGAAAGTCATCAATCGTATCAGGATTAAATCTACATTCTGATTCATACAACTTTGAGTAATATTCTTGGAATGCCTGGTTTATTTCTTTCTGCTCACATACTAAAGATCCATTCTGGTCATCTATAGCCGTTATGGATGAGTTACTCTCAATTTGTTTTAATCTTAGTGCGAGCATTCTGCCAGCTTTGTCGCCTGTTTCAAAATGTTTCCTCTTCAGTTTATATAATGCAGTAGAGGTTTCTTCATGTATAATTGACTGTAGCTCTGTTCTCGTGAGTAACACCATTGTTTTTAATTTCTGATCATTAGGATCTCTCATATGCTGCATTTCCAGGTTCTTTAGCTCTAACATCAATTCATTTTTTCTTTGACTTCTTTCTCTGTGTTTTGCAGAGTTATAACTAATACACCAACCTCTACATGTGGCTTTAATAGCCTCCCAAACTGTCTGAACAGATTCAACAGAGTTCATATTCATCTCAAAAAAATCAGATATTCTTACATTAATCATAGCAACGAATTTCTTGTCCCATAGAAGCATGTTATTAAACTTCCATTGTTTTGTTTTATGCACATTAAAGCAAGGTGAAAATGTAACAGAGATGGGAGCATGATCTGAGATTAAGATGGTGTGAATCTCTGAATTTATCACATTTTCTGTTATTGAGTTTGACAGGAGCAGGTAATCTATTCTAGAGTACGAATTATGTACTTTAGAATAAAACGTATATTCACGAGAGAGTGGGTTTACACATCGCCAAACATCAGTTACCCCCAACAGCCTTTGAAGCTCATCTAAAGCAGTGGAGAGGGCAGCATCTGTCGGTAGGGGGCGACTTGAACGATCTAACAGTGGATTATTTACCAGATTCATATCCCCACCAAGTAGAATAGGATCCCCCACAAACTTTGATGCAAGAAGAGCTAACTTTGAAAGGAACTCAACTTGCCCAGAATTAGGGGCATAGATGTTTATGAGTGTAATTTGTTTGTGTTGAAGAATACCAGATACTATGATATACCTGCCACTGTTATCCACAATCACATCAGTATGATGAAAAGATATTTTTTTTGATATCAGAATACTTGTGCCTCTTGATGCTCCATTCCCTGGCGCAGAGAATACCTGGCCAACCCATCTTTGCCTTAATTTTAACGATTCATTTTCATTCAAATGGGTCTCCTGTAGCATAGCTACATCGCATGAGAGAGACTTCAGATGTGAAATTATTTTATAACGTTTAACTTTATTAGAGACTCCATTAATATTCCAACTGACAACCCTTATGGCATTAGAACTTGACATATGAATTTATAATCCCAGTATTTAAGAGCATCTTACATATGATTTCTAAACCCCACTCTGCCACTCCAGGGAAATTACAGGGGATGACGAACATACACACACATACACACTCACACACACGCACGCACGCACAATAGCCAGTAGGCAAAAAACTAAACAAAAAAAACAAGAGAAAGAACAATGTCCCTCCTCTATCCATGATCCAACGGGAGCAGGCTGCAGGTCACATGAGGCGTCCAACAGTCAGAAATTAGTGTCAAATTGTTCAACCTTTAAACTTAAATTACCCCTTTTCCTTTCCAAGAGGAAGAGGGAGAGACAAAAGTCAGCGTCATGAATATATTGAACTCATAATCATACCTTATATCTTTACCCAAACACAGCTCTCCTTCCAGAGCTTGACAAATTAACTACTGGTCACAACAGGATTCAAACTCAGGCCACCTGGGTGAGAGACTGCTACCACTACACCATGGTAAATGTAAGCTCCAGCTCCGTTTCTCTCTTTTGTTGTTTGAGGGCGGGCCAAACTAGCCGGAAGGAGTTTTACGTGACTTCTGTAACATTATGACTTCATAAAGTTACAGAAATGAAGGAGAGAATTAAATTGAGCCATTTCAGGCGGCTCAGGAGCAGTGTGTCTGAGGGGGAGGGTAACTCCTTTTAGGCGTGGACTTCAGGTTTTACACTCTACGGACCTTTTGCATGTACAAAATATATATAACACAATAAAGAAGAAGGAAAAAGTGGAAAGCATAATAGGGCCACTTTAAATCTTCTGTTCTTTTATGTGTGTTTTTATTTTGTGTGTGTTTTTCATCCAAATTTTGAAATAGTTTGAATGATATCTAGAGCCATACAAAACCTGGACAAAAAAACTAAACTATCTGCACAGCCAGATACCATCAGATGGAACTGAGAAAATGTGCATATGTGTATGAATGTGGGTAAACTGAGCCTGTAAGTCTGTGTCAGCCAGATATCAGACAATTTACTACCTTATTTCAACTAAGTTTGGTGCGGGGAAAACGATTTACATACAGTATCATACATCCCATTTGGTTAGGGTGCATACCATGTACTTAAAACGTCCAGAGATCAAATCAAGCCTGAGAGTCTTGGTGATCTATCAAGTAAAGGAAAAGTGACAAAATGTTTCAATTTAGCTGTGTTTGTCATCTTACAAAACAACTTGTCATTGCAAGCTCTTTAAGTTCTAAATAGTTCAGTACTTCCTTCTTAGCATACTTGAAAAGATGGTTAAGCAACACTGCCTCCTAGAAATAACACTTATATAAAACTATTTGTTAGCCAACTTACAGACCGTCCTTCCCCCAAAAAAACATCTGACATCTTAAAAAATTATAAAATCCAGGAAGGGAAGAGGTCGGGTGGATGATGTGTCAAACAAACACGGGACTTTCACCCAGGAGACCGCTGTTCGTGCCCCATGTTGACTTACCCAAGTAAACTTACGTAAATTTACATAACTTTATGTAAACTACTTGGTAAAAAAAGAAGTCCAGCATAACATGACAGTTATCTAAGAGGTGGCAATAAAAAAAATTAAATAATTAATACCAATTAAGGGAAGGGCAAAGAGCTCCTGGCCTTATGTCAAATGCAGTTCAGCAACAGACGTGTTAATTCAGCTGATTCTATCCTGTGTTGACGAGGCTAATCTCTCATATGAAGTGTGTACACATGGTGTCACATTTTATACATCTAAAAACATACACACTTACGTACATGCGCCATGTGTTCTGGGCTACATGATGAACCAGGGACCAGAAATCACATTTAGATAATTAATTAAGCTTATATTCCACCATCTTGAAATGCCTTCCCGGACTGTATAAAACCTGTACTTACTGTCTTTTCCCTCACTGTACACATCTCTCAGCTCAGCGTAATGTCCTGTCGTAAAGCAGAAAGCTGATTTTATCGCTGTCATTGTGCTATATTAGGCCTCTAGTCAACTCCCACCTTCCTCACCCTTTGCCTCTCTCTCTCTCTCTCTCTGCATTGCAGCAGCAGCAGCATGTCAGGCCGGTCGTCATAATGAATCCATTTAGGGCCGGAGTGATTAGGTCTGCTGTCTGCTTTGTTCTGCACATCTATCAAACCCGCGTCAAACTCATTTTGTCAATTAATAATCCCCATATTAGAGCCGAGGTGTGTGTGTGTGTGTGTGTGTGTGTGTGTGTGTGTGTGTGTGTGTGTGTGTGTGTGTGTGTGTGTGTGTGCCAGCGAGTACGTGTGAGTTTACTCCCTTCTCTCCTCTCCTCTTGTATATTAAGAGTGCATTTTTTATTTTTCATTCTACCACACTTTCTCTCTGTATTTTAAATTCAGCATTTGTTGGTTTTTATTTTCCTTAATTTGCAGCTTGCGGGTTGGCTTGAAAATTACCTCGGATTGCAACAGTATTATTCTTCATTGTTCAAACGAAAGGAGGCTGAAGGTTCCCAGGCGATTTAAAAGATATTTCATGTTTAATAGGATTTATGTCTGAAGGCTCAGTTCTTCAGTGGGGGCCAGTGTAATTTAATTTATGACCCTGTTCGTGTAATATTACACATTATTATTAGTATAAGTAGTCTAATTAGTGCAACCGTTTAATTTTACTGCAGCAAAGTTAAAGCCTGTAGCTGCATTATGTGATTCACGGCTGAGGGATAAAAAGAGAGCTTTGACAGCTCATCTTTGGATTTAAGTTTTTTTTTACAGGATTCAGGAATCCCCAGGCAATCTTTACACTTTAATCACTACACAAAGCTCCAATTAATGCAGAAAAAGAGCTGAAACATGTGGTTAAATGGTTTGCAGGTGCAACATGTACTGACTGCAAAGTCCGGCTTTACGGTTTGAGGAAAATGTAAAGTACAAATGATAATGTTTCTGATCAGTGTTGTGATGTGATTTGAATTGAGATACTTTCATATAAAGGCTCCAACATAGTTTGTACAAAGCTCTGAAATGCATCTTTTGGTAAACCAGATAAAATAATGCAGTTGCTAGTTATTGTAGTCCTCCCAGGGTTGAAACTAGTCGCAGAAAAATCTATGTGTATGTAAAGTTGGCTACCATTCATTAAAAAAAATAAATAAAGTTAGCTTCACAGATTGTCAGTTTTAAAGGTGATGCCATTTTGACATTTGGTTTGACATTTAGGGGAAATTATGCTTATTTGCTTCTTTGCCGAAAGCTGGATGAGGAGATCGATATGACTCAGGGAAGGAGTGCAGGGAAGCTCAATCCTCCCAGCAGGAAAGCAAATACGCAGCAAACCATCCCTTTAAAATGTTGATAGGATATGGTAAAAGATAAAGCTGTAAGATTCTGTCACGAACACAGAACAACTACCAAGCTATCTGCTAGCTGGACATCGGAATTGACGTGAGGGAATCACCTAGACCATTTAACCAGCGGGCATCACCAAATGGCAAAACACAATCCGGACCGAGACGCGGACCGAGTGATGGTTCGATCTGGAACTGGGACCAATTTCTGGTAAATGAATGACATCAGCTTCATTTAATTGAGCCAATCATATTGATTGTTTAACCTGCGTAGACATTTGGTTAGAGAGAAGAACAACATAAAGAGAGATACAGTAGATGTGAGAGAGCTGACAGAATGGAGCATGAAGGAACTGGCTATTTTCTGGCTACAGACTGTCTGAGACTGTTCTCATTGTTCTAACCACAGTAGCACTATACATCCTGACCATGTGTGGATCCACTTACAGAGAACTGCAGTGAACATAATGAACACCAAGTACTGGTCCAGGAAGGAAGCGGAACATTTTCATAAAACATACAGCGGGTAAAATAAGTATTGAACACGTCACCATTTTTCTCAGTAAATATATTTCTAAAAGGTGCTATTGACATGAAATGTTCACCAGATGTCGGTAACAACCCAAGTAATCCATACATACAAAGACAACAAAACAAATAAATTCAGAAATTAGGTTATGTGATAAAATGGAATGACACAGGGAAAAAGTATTGAACACGCTTACTGAAATTTATTTAATACTTGGTAAAAAAGCCTTTGTTGGTAATGACAGCTTCAAGATGCCTCCTGTATGGAGAAACTAGTCACATGCATTGCTCAGGTGTGATTTTGGCCCATTCTTCCACACAAACAGTCTTCAAATCTTGAAGGCTCCGTGGGCCTCTTCTATGAACTCTGATCTTTAGTTCTTTCCATAGATTTTCTATTGGATTCAAGTCAGGTGATTGGCTCGGCCATTCTAGCAGCTTTATTATCTTTCTCTGAAACCAATTGAGAGTTTCCTTGGCTGTGTGTTTGGGGTCATTGTCTTGCTGAAATGTCCACCCTCGTTTCATCTTCATCATCCTGGTAGATGGCAGCAGATTTTTATCCTTCCTTCAATTATATGACGTTTGCCAGTGCCGTATGCTGAAAAACAGCCCCACACCATGATGTTCCCACCTCCAAACTTCACTGTTGGTCTGGTGTTTTTGGGGTGATGTGCAGTGCCATTTGACCTCCAAACATGGTGTGTATTATGGCATCCAAAGAGTTCAATTTTGGTCTCATCTGACCAGACTATATTCTCCCAGTATTTCACAGGCTTGTCTAAATGTTGTGCAGCAAACTTTAAACGAGCTTCAACATGCTTTTTCTTCAGCAATGGAGTCTTGCGTGGTGAGCGTGCATACAGGCCACGGTGGTTGATGCATTACTTATTGTTTTCTTTGAAACAATTGTACCTGCTAATTCCAGGTCTTTCTGAAGCTCTCCACTAGTGGTCGTTGGCTCTTGGACAACTCTTCTGATAATTATTTTCACTCCTTTGTCAGAAATCTTGCGAGGAGCACCTGGTCGTGGCCGGTTTATGGTGAAATGATGTTCTTTCCACTTCCGGATTATGGCCCCAACAGTGCTCACTGGAACATTCAGAAGTTTAGAGATCCTTCTGTAACTAATGCCATCAGTATGTTTTTCAACAATAAGGTTGTGAAGGTCTTGAGAGAGCTCTTTGCTTTTACCCATCATGAGATGTTTCTTGTGTGACACCTTGGTAATGAGACACCTTTTTATAGGCCATCAGTTGAGACTGAATCAGCTGATATTAATTTGCACTGACAAGGGGCAGGATTGCTTTCTAATTACTGATAGATTTCTGCTGGTGTCTTGGCTTTCCATGACTTTTTGCACCTCCCTTTCTTCATGTGTTCAATACTTTTTCCCTGTGTCATTCCATTTTATTACACATAACCTAATTTCTGACTTATTTGTTTAGTTTTCTTTGTATATATGGATTACTTGGGCTGTTACCGACATCTGGTGAAAATGTCAAGTCAATAGCACCTTTAGAAATATATTTACTGAGAGAAATGGTGACATGTTCAATACTTATTTTACCCGCTGTACATCCTTTATATATTTTATTTAGAAGAATTCTACCTTTTTTTTTTTTTCTTGAAATGTAGGTCTTGAGTTCATTGTGCTTGAACTAATTGTGGAAATCCATGCAGTTTATTTTATTCCATGGGGTTACATATAGGATGCACATTTAAATGTTATGAGGACATTTTAACGACAATTTTCTCTTAAGTTAATCTTAGTAACTTTAAAAAAAACAAAAACTTTTTGGTGAGACTCTCAATGAGTTCATTAATCAGACAGCAGCCAAGAGTTTCCTTTTTGTTGTTTGGCCAACTCACAGAATCACATTCAAAATGATCAATCATTCACACTGAGGGACGAGTCATCAATAGACAGCAAGAACAACACTTGCATTTTCAGCATTAATCATCCTTTTTTTTTCAAATCATTAATCTTGTAAAAGATTGCCATTGCCTTTATCATTTCAGCAGGGCAACCTAGAGGATATTAAATCTTGTTTGAATGTATCACATCAATTCCTAATTTATTTTCCTGTCAAATCATTTGTGTCTGCCCTCTTCTAGGCCTGCTATTATTTACTCTTTTTTTTTGCACAGTGTGGTGCAGCATTGCTTTCCAGTCAAAATAATCCATGTGTAACATTCCTTGCATATATATATATATATATATTTTTTTTTTTATCCAACAAACCTCCTTGTGTATTTGCATGTTTGATATTTTTAACGTGTTAACAGTGAAGCGTATCTGGTTGCCTAAATAACCATTAACATACATAAAACATCAATTTCTGCTCTGGGCTTTGGAACAAAATAAAGGTATAAATTAAATGAAAGGGGAGACAGATTCCAGCTCAGTATTATGAGACATATGTTCCAATTAAGGATATCTCCAAGGTGTGTGTGAAGCAAAGTGATGCAGTCATGAATGAGTGGCCTCCTCATCTCCCCCTGTACTCTCTGGATAAATCACACAGTTGTGCAAAAACACGTGACTTCATGGTCCTGTGATACGAAAATCCCTCTTGTTGTATTAGAAGTGAAATTTGTTACTCAACGGCACTAGATGAACGTTTTTACACAGAACCACTGCCTCAGTACTCTGGATTTCCAATCTGCCGTGTGTGTGTGTGTGTGTGTGTGTGTGTGTGTGTGTGTGTGTGTGTGTGTGTGTGTGTGTGTGTGTGTGTGTGTGTGTGTGTGTTCCACAAGAGGCCCCATGTTAACAGCATTTCAGTTGTAAATCCCTCCTCTCCTGTGTGTGCGTCTTTTCCATGCATGAGTGAGGGTGTGTGAGCCTGTCAATCTGTGTGTGTGTGTGTGTGTGTGTGTGTGTGTGTGTGTGTGTGTGTGTGTGTGTGTGTGTGTGTGTGTGTGTGTGTGTGTGTGTGTGTGTGTTCTCCATGTTTAGAGCAGCTCCGTTATAAATCTCCCTTCTCCTGGGTGCTGGTGCAACAGGGCGAAGCTTTGTCGCCTGACAGGCAACATACGGAATAAAAAACGCTCCTCCAAGATGTCTGCCGTGTCCTCCCTGCCACCCGCACTCTCCTGGGACGGCAAAGTAACCACCCTGCATCCCACTTCTTCTTCTTCTTCTTCTTCTTGTTTCCCCCCTCTACTGTACTTACTGATGTTTTCTTGACTCTTCCCTCTTTCTATGCAAATGTGTTCTGTGCACCAAGAGTGAGGAAACATATATTTTAAGACAACAAAAGAATTGGATGGAGGACCCGGGTAGAAACAGTTGTCAGAGTAGCACAGTGAAAACTCGGGGACATCAGCACTTTATTTGTGAATACAGTATACTGAATCTATGAATATCATGACCTCAACCTAACCCACAGAAATAAGTCTGATATTGTGGAATAAGTGCTCGCTTGCAGTCCCATCATCATAGTTTGGCTAATGTTTAGCCTACCTTAGCACAAAGGCTGGAATCACAGATGAACTGCTAGCCTAGCCTTGAAGAACAGTAAGTGTCCTAAACCATCAACGTCTTAAAGGGACAGAAGCCCCCCTCATTAATAATATAATAAACGTATGTTTGTACTTATGTGTGCGTGTGTGTCCTTCACATATCTCTAGAACCGTCCATCCGATCCACTTCACACTTGGCAGGTGTATTGGTAGGGACCCAAGGACGTGCCTCACACCACACAGCCAGCGTTAAAGTTTTTTTTTTACCTCTTTCCCACTGCTGTTGCATGAATCGACAAGGCTTTATATTTCCAGGCCATGATAATTAGCTGTGCCTTTGGAATAAAGCCAAGTCATTTGAAATAAAGAAAAATAATAAAATCCATACCCAAGGTGCTGAGAGTCACATTTTACAGAGTAATTTACTGATTCTGTTTCCTCAATGGCATCAATCATACAATTTGTACACTCGTCCTCCCCTAAGTTAATTAGTATTTGGATCAATTTAAATCAAGTTGAACTTCTCATTAAACCTGTAGTTGTAGATATTTTATGGTTATGAAAGAAACAAATGGTTTTTTTTCTGAGATAACAAACCTTTTAAATCAAAATGTCAAATCCCGGACTTACTAAAATATATTCTTGTCTTTTTCTTGTCACTTATCATTTATAAGTTTTAATAGGAACATCAAGGCCCTGTTTACCCTTCATTTCTTTGCATACTGTGTAGCCTTCTCAAATATCTTTCTTCATTTAAGTTAATTTAAGATTTTAAATAAAAGAGTCATTCCCCCTCACGATGAGTCTTTCTGAACTCCTGTGATCCCTTCACTTTTCATGCAACACCACCAAGTCCAAAATGTAAATATGTCCAGAACCTTGGTTTATGCCCAGCAAAACTAATGACATTCCCATCAGCCTCAGCTGTGTTTACTGCTATGCAGTGAATGTTAAAAACAATAAACCTGTTGAACCTGCTATCATAGATATGCCGATGATTAGACTTAAGGCAATGCTTTGTGTAAGTAGAGCCATACAGAGTCACAAGCATGGCTGAAGACTTTTTTATTTTTGATTCATTTAACCGTGATTTAGTCAGGGAAAACCCACTGAGACATTTTCGTGAGTGTTTGTGGTGTCAAACATGTTAGGTGGTTGATAAAGTAAAAACAATAACGAAGACACGATCAGACAGAGCTGAAGGATCTGACAAAACTGTTCTGATCTGAAACAGTATTGCAATTCACCAGGACCAGATCAAAGGCATCAGAGGGCCTTTTCATGTTCGAATTCATTGAAGACAAATGGGTCGATAAGTGATGACACAGACCTAAGATGTATTATTTAGACGTATATTGATGTCTTCAATAATTAAAACGTCAGAAGTGGTGCGAGAGGCTTGAAACTAAATTGAATGAAATGCCTCTCAGAGAAACATAACCAAGTCAGTTCTAGTGTTTTAAATGCACACATGCTGTTTGGAGTTCATTGATAGATGAATACAAGCAAAACCCCTCTACCAACATAAACCAGCCAGTAAAATACACTTTAAAAAAATGTTTTTCACCAAGTTATCTTAAAAAAAAAAGGAAAAATGGTTTCCTCTTCTTTGAGTTCCCAAAATAATGGTCTCAGTTTACCGTAAATAAGAGGGGAAGTTTATTATTAGAGCCGAAATGAAATATATGCTGTTCAGAACTACATATACCGTTCATTTTCCTTTAAAGCTGGAGAATGAAATCTGAAATTACGCGTAATGTTGAGTTCCATGGGGTTAGGGTTATGGCTAATTATATCAGTGGTCAAGTTACACTCACCACTCATCATTTTTAACAGAAATACCTGTTTTATCCACCTATTAATTCCAGAAAGAAAAAGCCTGTCACTGATACAAGCCTCTCTAAAACAAAGACCTGGTTCTCTCTCCCAGTGAAGTTAATAAAGGCCACTATTTGACAATATATGGAAATTGCTATCTTCATGCATTATGTGAGTTCTTTCTATGACTTTTAACTACACAAAAGAAAGCGATCACATCGAATCAAATCATTAGTAAATCATAACTATACATCATGTTGTGATGGGATCACACCAGCTGTGCTGCCAAATTGGACCATGCAGGGGCATAAAGTGGGAGACGAATGGCCACTTCCCCATTTGCTACCCCCCGACTTGCACCCTTGATTGGATCACACCCATCTTCGAACTTGGCTTTTATTTTGAGCTTAATCCACACACCTTTAAAGTTTTGTGACTGCATCTTGCATGGTTCTCAGCTGTCAAAGTACTCAAAACCTCTTCTGCTTTAGCTCCTGCAACTGTAGGTGTCTCTCCGACAACATTTTGCCATGATGAGTAACACACAGACTCACATCAGCGTGACAGTCGCAGATGATAAAAAGAATAATGGCCCCAGGACACTCCCCTGGGGAAACCCGCAAGTTATAGAACTAGACCTGTTAATCCTCTGTTTTAAAAATGTACATGTTAGATTAGATCAAACCCATTTGATGGCTTTTTAATGTTTTTTAATTTATACAGCAAAATGCCATGATTCAAAAATACGATGTGTGTGTAATGACATGACCCTTCCACATAGCAACCTCATTGCTTGATGTGACTGGTTGGACACATAATTCAGGTTTTTTGAGGAGTGGTACAGTCTAAAACCTGACTGCAGTTAATAAAAAAACCATTATGGCTTATGTGACACGGCGTGTTCAATCTGTTCATGAATAATTATGATTGGATTGGAATTGCAATGGGCCAGCATGATGTCAGGGACAAACATAGTGAGCATGTCCACATGAGGGTTTACAATTCAGGTTTAGGGGAAGGTTAAGGTCGGCATTAAAGATTAAACCAATGCCCTAAGGACTCCAGTTTCCCATGTGATGTACAAACTAGTAGACAGAATGGTTTCTTTAAAAGGTAGGGATTTATTTAACTCTAGTCAGGTTTAACATGACCCCATGATGTCAATATTGATCTTTGATTAGATCATTCATCATCAACGTTGTATCAAAGAGCAATGAACTCAATCACTCGTCGTTCTCTTTCCCTCTCTTTGTATTTCTATCTTTCCCTCTCTAGCTTTGACCCATCTTGACCTCCAAAGCAATTCTCAGAGGTTGGTTGTCATGTTAGATGGATGAAGCCATCAGCAGCCAGCCTGTGGTAGAGAGGGGTGTTAGATATGATGGAGGTACATGACGTAGAAGAGATTAAAACAAATAGCAAAATCAACATCTCAAAGTCTTTTTTTTAATGGGTCGAATTCTTCTCTCCTTTTTCTTCTGTAAAACCAAATATATTTTATATCTGATATATATTTATTTTAACTTGAGGTACGCATCTGTGTTTCCTTATTTCTTCGCACCTCATGTTTGCGGTGCACACTCACAGGGGTCAGCTGCCCTGTTAGATGGATTGAGCCATCAGACTCCTCGCTGGAGATGAGATGAAGGAGAGGTATTAGGTCACGTCATCGACTTAATGAAATGTAAACAGAAAATGGGGACGGACATACGCGTCTGTAAGAAATTGCACACATTCGTGTCGACTGTGAATGCAGCAGAAACAATAGCCGTACTTGTGTAACAGTCTGCCTCGGAGCTACAACAGTAGACGTCGGTTGTTGTGAAGCTGTTATGCATGTATCTCTCTCTCTCTCTCTCTCTCTCTCTCTCTAATCCATTGTGACCCAAAACCCACTCTCACAGGTCAGCTGCCATTTTAGATGGATGGAGCCATCAGCTGCTCTGACCTTTTTAGTCCAAATTACTGACTACTGGCTGGTTCTGCAGGCTCTCAGTCTGTCTCTGTTTCCTTTTCTGCTTCTGTTTCTCTGTTAGGCGCTAATGCATTGTATCCTCCTACACTGTCTTTCTGATGTTTTACTGTTTCTCTCAGTTTGAGAAGAATGGCCAGAGTATAAGGGGCTAATGCACAGCACTGACGGCTTCAGCTGAATTTCCTCCCAAATTTACCTATATTACTAGTCTAAATGGAACCAAGCAGCTGTACAGTACCTCATTAGGAGCAGACACCACTTGCAGTACATGTAACAGTGGCTTGGTGATACAACCTAAAATACATCATAATCTATTGTCACATTTATCTTAAAGCTAGGGTGGATAAACTTCTGTTGTTATGTTAGTTGAAATTTTCATTCCATTCTGGCAGCAATCAATAAATCAAATGTTCTGACTTAAAAAGAGAAACAAATCTAGTATATGTGTCTGTTATAGGAATGTAATAAGCCCAAGAGATCGTTACATGTAGCAATTTATTCTTGTATTCAAATGAACTCCATCTAAAGTCTGACAAACACTGACCCTAACACAAAATAGAATCTTGATATAAATTAGTGTTTTTCTTTCTAAATATTTTCAGTGTCTGAATAAAGTTCATATTCCCAAAAAATGAACTGGCTCATGTTCCTCCTATCACCCACCCTTGCCACTTTCAGCCCAAACTAAATGATTTACTGTATACTACTTGAGAATCACAGACAGAGATCACTTTTAAAAGCCTGGAAAGACCAATGTCATTATTATTATGATAGAGAATAATTTGTCATAATATACGACAAAGGGAAAAATAAAAGAGGTGCAGTGAAGATATGACTTATGTTCAGACTTGTTTTTTTAGACTGGCAAGCACGATTTGCAGAAAAATGTGAGATATTGCTCTTCGGAAACTGTACTGATTTGCTCAGAGAGCTCAAATATTCATATGACCTGGCTTAATTGAAAATAACAGTCATTGTAGCCTTTTTGTTAGTTGGTAGTTATCGTATCTCTCAGGAAGTCGCTCAGAGCTGGCCATTACATGCATATCAATATTGGTTCTTTCGAGCAAAAGTAAACTGATTGGAGTGAACTTCTGCTTTTCACCTTATTTTTATCCAAATTTGTGATCTGACTACTTTGTTTTATTTCTATTTTGGACTGATCAAACATTGTCTATTTTAATCTATTTTGCTTGATGGAATGTGCAAACATCAGGCCCGAATAACCTTTTCAAGACAGTACTGAATAAATCATGAATTTTTCGACACCAATCTATAAATATGATGCATTTCTTACTTGTAGTGTATTTTTGGAGCTACTATACACTGTATGTGACAGCTGGCTCTGACACAAGGCAAAAGCGGGTGTTTTTATTATTATTATTATCCTGGCATCAAACCAAATTGTTTATACTGAGTAGATAATGCCGTAAATCTGACATAAGTGGGTGTTTATGAAAAAACCAAACCAACAAAGTTTCTTTAAAAAGACTAGTGACAGAAATGAGCAGGAAATACGCTCTCAAGACTGTAGTTTAACCTGTCTGTAAGTCAAACTCACTGATCAGCAGGACTCAAAGGAGAAGACGATAGAAACAGTCATCGTGATGCGTGATAGTTCAATCTCAGACTTTGTATTGATCTCCACTCTTTTGTCACTTCTGTCCCAGCTGTCCAAAGATGATTTCCTTTAATAATGCATCTCTTTAAGGTGCCACTCTTCCCTTTAACAAAGGCCAATGGTCGGATGCTGCGTTAGCGAGGGGAAAAAGCTGCCTCCGTATGAAATCTGACAGTCAGGTGGGAATATAACTCAAACCTCTCAGGCATGCATCGCTCAAATGAAACCAGAGCGAGAGGGTCGCTTAAAGATAAAGGAGAGGTAGGCGGGAAAGCGAGAGATGGGGAGAGTTTATGATGCGTTAAAATGATCCAAGGAACAGTATCCATTCGTTCTCATGAAGTTTCCTTTTTTTTTCTGTCAACCTCCTCCTCGCACTATCACCTCAGAAATCTGTTTTCTGTCTGTTTCCACCTTTCAAGAAAAAAAACCCAAACTCAGAACAAAAACAGACCATTGGGTAAAAAATGACCAGCTGATGATCTCATAGAAAGAAAACAAGAAGAGAAACATTGATTAGCTTTGTCTTCTCATGTAGACGGGGCTTATTGTAAAGACACCAACTAATTCTATTAACACAAAGGTTTGGACAAGTTCATGGCCATTTTATCTTAATGTGCACACACTTTCATTTCCACTCATTTCCACAATAAATTTGAACTCAGAACAACTGTCATCCTCATGGTGGTGCTAGAGGAATAGCCAGGGGTTCATCAATGTTGATGGCATCCGTTATCTAGGAACCATGAATACATTCATGGAAATCCATTCAACTGCTTAGTGGTGGACATATTTCAATCTGGACCAAAGTAGTGGACTGACCCCTCAGCCCTAAACCTCTATCTTCATCTATTTTTATTTTTTGAGCTCTTTTATTCTCTTACTTGAACTTGCCCAAGAGTCAGTGTGAGGGTAGTCTGAATCTCTACAAAGGCTTTGAATCACTACGTTAACATGCGTACTGATTTTCCAATACAATTCCAAATATGGCAACACTCTGAATTTGATGCTGGTCATTTAAACATCATATTCGGTTTGGATATTCCGAATGAAGCCCTATTCCGATTATCGCATTTTCTGATTAAGACGTGTGGGATAGGTCGGTGATATTCGGCATATTTTTTTAGGAGCATTCTTTGAACATGTATACAGCACATTCGGAATATGAGTCTGTCTCAATTTGAGTTTTTACCATAGTTTGCCACACGACCCCTTGCCAGTTAATGGTCAGCTATGTGCATTGTACACAGACCAGTTGCCAACAGTTTGCAAGGATGTGGTAAAGATGCATGCCCACAAGAATACAGTCTTGCGCAGTTATACAATGGAAGCAACATGACTGCATTTCTAAAATGAGGAAAATTTCCGTTTTTTTAAAGTGTGTAGTCATAGAACGTAGGCCATAGGGGCATTAAGTCAATCTGCAAAAAGGTTTATGTATGGTTAAATGGTAACTTAACACTAAACACAATATTTTGTGTGTTTTGTTTGTGTCTTTTTGATTAGTCATATACTCTTGGTCAGTTTCAAATTACTGCTTTCTTTATTGTTGCATGGATCAACCCTTTTACAGACAGTGTAGATTAGTTACTTATAAAGTTGTTCTAATATAGCAATCAGTCATTATGTCTATTGACTGTTAAAAAGCTGGAATACACGTTGAAGAAGGACATCTTCAGTGTGTATCAAAAAGTCAAATCGAACTGCTCTCCCAGTCTCTCCTTTTCTAACAGTATGTCGCCCTTTAAAAAAAGTGGTGTTTCAGCCATTTAATGTGCTTCACAGTTATCTCGATCTCTCTCTGACTTCTAGCAGGCTGTTCAGTAAAGTGGCTCTAATTGGTGTTTTATTAGAGGGAGAAATGTGCCACACTGTATTTGGTAGAAGAATGAGGCCCATTAGCACAGCGCAGCATGGATCCCAGTGTGCTTATCTTACTGCCGAGACTGGAGGCACATGTATATTTCTACATTACACTTTCTCTGCTGCTATATACTCCACATATTATTCATTCTCTCTTAAAAAACAATTTAAATTAAATAAGACACGTAGTATCGAATGTATAAACACAAATTAGTATCATTCATCTCCATAGAATACAGTGCACTGGATACACATTTTAAACTGTGTATTATAGATTAATTATGATTAATATGTATCATGAAAAAATGTATAAATACCTTTTTCACAATTTTGTTGGGGTTGTATGGCTTTTCAGTCGCAGATATACTAAGTTGAATTCACATTAGACATTCAGAATGTCTAGTTCTTATCCGTGCCAAATTGGTAGTTTTCTTCTTTTTTTTTTACAAAAGCATCAACCAATTTCTTCTGTTCTCAATGTCTTTACGTGTAAGGGCGTATTTGTTGCTTGACATATTTTCAAAATACAGACACGTGTTATACCCTGCTGGTTAAAGTTGTGTTGGTCAGAGTGTAGAAATGTGCTTCTGGGACAAAAATCCCAGCATCCTTACTACAACCCTCCTGTTGACAAATAGATAACAAAATGCAGGTCAATAAAAAGGAAGGTTGCAAGGAGGTAATCCCTCAGAAGCTAAACAGACTCCCACTGATTATTGACCATTTTTGCAGGAGCATGTCTCCATTTCTCTCTATCCACTGCAAAATGTTACATGTCTCTCTCACGCCTGCATCGTCACTCTCCTCCTGCCCCGCCTGTATTTATCTCCTGTCCCTTTCCACTTGATTGTGTCCAATTACCTCTCTATTTTTAGCTGGTGACTCTTCCAGAGAGCTGTTTATTTTCTTTCCTCCTCTCAACCGACACTGAACATCACAAGGAGACGTTGAGTGAAGTCAGCGAGCGTGATTGTACACAGCATTTTATTACAGTGGTGGTTATCTTTGAGCGAGTTTTGGATGCGGCTTTCGTTTAATTGAATTTGGTTAATACTTTAAAAGGGATGAAAGCACTGTGTGTGTGTTTGTCTGTGTGTGCATAGAGGCATTGAATGCATGCCAAGGTGCTTTTGAGGTGGAAATGAGACAGTAAAATGCCTTGTAAGGGTGGAGAGTACTCAGAGAAAACTTTGTACATATTACACTTTTTTTTTACTGTATCTGAGATCAAAACAATGTTTGCTGCTGTTACACTCATATAAACAAGGTTCTTGGCTATCACTGATAAATGCATCAGTTTGTTTCTCACATATTTTACGTTACATTACATTACAGTCATTTAGCAGATGCTTTTATCCAAAGCAACTTACAATAAGTGTATTCAACATAGGTATTCAAGAGAACTACTAGTCACCAGAAGTCATAAGTGCATCTCCTTTCTTAAACAAGCATCTAAAAGCATAAACCAGAGCAAAAGTATAGTGCAGAAACAAACTAATACGAATACAATAAGTGCAACAAACTAATACGAATACAATAGGTGCTACAAACTAATACGAATACAGTAAGTGCAACAACTAATACGAATGCAATAAGTGCTAAGCGGAAGGCTCAGGGTAGTACTTCTTGAAGAGGTGAGTTTTCAGCCTGCGCCTAAAGATGGGCAGCGACTCTGCTGTCCTGACGTCAGTGGGGAGTTCATTCCACCACTGAGGGGCCAGGACAGAAAAAAGCTGTGACCGGGTCGATCGGCCGCAGGGACCTCTGAGCGACGGGGCAACCAATCGCCCCGAGGCAGCGAAGTGGTCGGGCGGGGGTGTAGGGCTTGACCATGGCCTGGAGATAGGAAGGAGCTGTTCCTTTCACTGCCCTGTAGGCTAGCACCAGAGTCTTAAACTGGATGCGAGCTCTTACAGGGAGCCAGTGTAGAGAACGGAGAAGGGAAGTTGTGTGGGAGAACTTGGGGCGATTGAACACCAGACGTGCTGCAGCTTTCTTTCTGGACAAGCTCCAGAGGTCTGATGGCCGACGCCGGGGCTCCGGCAAGTAGTGAGTTGCAGTAGTCCAGGCGGGAGATGTCAAGAGCCTGGATGAGCACCTGCACCGTCTCGTCAGTGAGGAAGGGGCGAATCCTCCTGATGTAGAGCAGGAATCTGCAGGAGCGTGTAACCGATGCAATGTTTGCTGAGAACGACAGTTGGTCGTCCAGGGTCACACCCAGATTCCTCGCAGTCCGAGTTGGCATCACCACGGTATCATCAATGGTGATGGACAGGTCTCGGTGCGGGCAGCCCTTCCCCGGGAGGAACAGTAGCTCAGTTTTGTCCAGGTTGAGCTACAGGTGGTGTGTCGCCATCCACTTCGAGATGTCAGCCAAGCACGCAGCAATGCGTGCCTCCACTTGAGTGTCACCGGGGGGAAATGACAAGACCAGCTGGGTGTCATCGGCATAACAATGGTAAGAGAAGTCATGCGAGCGAATAACAGAATCAGGACAGAGGAGAGAGAGTTCGCTCTTGCGGCGTGAAGCGACTCTGTCGCAAGGAGGGCTGTCTCTGACGAGTGACCCACCTTAAACCCGGACTGGTGGGGGTCCAAGAAGTTGTTCTGGTGGAGGTAGGAAGACAGTTGGTTAAAGACAGCACGTTAAAGTGTCAGAGGGGTCAAGTGATGGTTTCTTCAGAAGGGGGGTGACTCTGACAGTCTTGAAAGCCGAGGGAAAGCATCCTGAAACAAGAGATGTGTTGATGAGGTGGGTGAGGAAAGGAAGGAGTTCAGTCGCAATAGACTGAAGAAGAGGGGAGGGGATCGGGTCAAGGGAGCATGTGGTGAGGTTGAGGACCTCGTTAGAAGGGAGGAAGTAGGAGGAGGGGGTGGGGGTTGGAGGAGTGAAGAGAAAGTTTTGAAGAGTTTTTTAGGATTGGAAGCAGAGGTTAGGATTTTAGAGCGGAAGAAAGCCGCTTTAGCAGTAGATAGAGAGGAGGAAAAAGTGGAAAGAAGAGATTGGAAGTTAAGAAGGTCCTCCGGGAGTTTGCCTTTTCTCCATTTACGCTCAGCCTCTCTTAGGCTCCGTCTATCAGTACGCACTGAGTCCCACAGCCATGGGGCAGGAGGAGTTGGGCGTGCAGGCCTGGAGGTGAAGGGACAGAGGTTGTCCAAAGAGGAGGAAAGGGTGGAGAGGAGAAGATCAGTAGCAGTATCGGGGGATAGGAGAGAGAAGGATTCAGGGTCAGGGAGGGCAGAGGTAACGGAAGAGGAAAGATCAGCGGGGGAGAGGGAGCGGAGGTGACTACGGGTAGAAACCATGTGGGTAGGTGGAGGAAGTAAGGGGGGAGAGGAGAGGGAGAGGGAGTAGGACATGAAGTAGTGGTCCGAGAGCTGGAGGGGAGTGACAGAGAGGTTAGCAGTAGAACAGTGTCCAGTGAAGATAAGATCCAGCTGGTTACCGGCCATATTTACACATAATAATAATACATTTCATCATACTATATACTGGTTGTTTACAGGCCGCCCTCATTAGTTTAAATATAAACATTTTTAAAATGTTAAAGAAACAGAATTATTAATAATAAATGTACTCCTCTGTTTTGTCTTGCATATATGCATAAATTCACCTAATCAAATGTGATTAAGGGCAGCAAGCTAACTTTTCACTTTGTTCCCAAAGTCCTACATTCCCAGGGTCCTATGATCCCAGCTCAATCATTTTCATAAAACACATTCAATTCAATTCAATTCAATTCAGTTTATTTTGTATAGCCCAGAATCACAAATTACAAATTTGCCTCAGAGGGCTTTACAATCTGTGCACATGCGACATCCTCTGTCCTTCCCTCACATCGGCACAGGAAAAACTCCCCTAAAAACCCCTTTAACAGGGAGAAAAAAGGAAGAAACCTATGGGAGAACGACAGAGGAGGGATCCTTCTCCAGGATGGACAGAATGCAATAGATGTCATGTGTACAGAATGAACAGCATAACAGAGATACAACACATTCAATGTATATGACATAAATGATTCATATAATAAGACTACTTATAATAACAGCAGCAATTATTACAGTAGAATTATAGCCATGAAAATAGGGATAGTAATGTGACTAATAATAATAATCGAAGTAGCAGTGGGTGTCAGTCGGCTCACAGCAGGAGGCACGACTACGGTCCAGGTACCACAACGATTCATGGAAACCTGCAGAACGAGAAAGCAAAAGGGCTTCAGGGTGGAAGTAAAGCTAAAATGCTTAATGGTACAGGTAATAGTAATAGTAATGTGACTAGTAATAATAATAATAATGGTGGTAGCAGTCGGTGTCAGCAGGGCCGTAGCAGGATGCACATCCACGGTCCAGGTACAGCCACGATTTATAGAAGCCTGCGAAGCGAGAAAGCACAAAGACTCCAGGGTAGAAGCAAGTCAATAAGCGTAATAGTACAGGCAATAATAATAGTAATGTGACTAATAATGATAGTGGTAGTAGTAGTGGGTGTCAGCAGGGCCTCAGTAGGTGGCACGATGACAGTCCAAATATAACCCCGATTCCTGGGAACCTGCGAGGCGAGAAAGCACAAGAACTCCGGGGAAGAAGCAAAATCAGTAATGTGCATAAATAGGAGATTAATACATAAAGAAGGAGGGAGAGAAGAGGAGAGAGGAGCTCAGCGTATCCTAGGTAGTCCCCCGGCTGTCTAGGCATATAGCAGCATATCTAGGGGCTGGACCAAGGCGAACCTGAACCAGCCCTAACTATAAGCGCTATCAAAAAGGAAGGTCTTAAGCCTGCTCTTGAAAGTGGTGAGTGTGTCTGCCCCCGGACTGAAACTGGAACCTGGTTCCACAGAAGAGGAGCCTGATAACTGAAGGCTCTGGCTCCCATCCTACTTTTATATACTCTAGGAACCACAAGTAACCCTGCATTGATTGAGCGCAGCTCTCTAGTTGGGTAATATGGAACTATAAGTTCCTTAAGATAAGACGGTGCCTGACCAGTTAGAGCTTTGTAGGTAAGTAAAAGAATTTTAAATTCTATTCTTGATTTAACAGGGAGCCAGTGCAGAGAAGCTAATACTGGAGTAATATGATCTCTTTTCTTAGTTTTTGTTAGAACACGTGCTGCAGCATTCTGGATCAACTGTAAAGATCTAAGAGACCTATTAGAGCAGCCTGATAATAAGGAGTTACAGTAATCTAGTCTAGAGGTAACAAATGCATGAACTAGTTTTTCTGCATCACTTTGAGACAGGATTTGCCTGATTTTCGCAATGTTACGTAAATGAAAAAAGGCTGTCCTTGAGATCTGTTTTATATAAGAGTTAAAAGACAGATCCTGGTCAAAGATAACTCCAAGGTTCTTAACAATCCTCCTGTTGTGTTTGGGTCAAATTTGACACGTGAACTCATAAGGTACGTGCTTACCGGGATTAAGTAAACTTTTAAAAAGGTTTAATGTTGTCGGAGACAAATTTTCCCAGGGCCGTATGTTCAAGTCCTTGCTATGTTCCCTGAACAATGCCTACACGTACAAACACCCATTCTGATTTTATCATAAATCGATAATATCTTTAATAATGTTTGTGCATAATAGATTAAAAAACACGTATACTCGGCTAAACATCCACCTGGGGGAGCATTAAGCCATGATCTTTGCTGAGTATATGTCTAACCATATGATTAGTTCCCTCAAGTGTAGGCCTTCTGTACTGAGAGCCATTTGGCAGTACTGGGGAAAAGAAAAAACACCTCTGATGAGTTCCCACAAAATAGCCTGTGTCATATCAAGAAAATACAGGGCTGGGTAACACCTTTTTTACCACACACCCATAATGTGCCATAGAGCATGCATGTGTATCATATAAAAGTGCTTGTGGTTAAAGTTATGCCCTTGGTATGTGATACACTTTAAGGATATAATATTCTTTAATGTATGTTCATCTTAAAGTAAATTTATATGTGTACATTTCTGCTGGTGAGTGCATTTTCTCTTCACACCAGTACTTACTGATGCTTGTCAACTCCTGTGTGCTCACGCTTGCTTGTATACGCATTCATGCCATCCGAGGGAGCCTGTTTGTGTGTGTGTGTTTCAATGCGAATATTGACTCTGTGTGTGTGTGTGCTATATCAGCGTGAGCCACCTGTTCCTGAAGCACTGTGGCGAGTGAGAGGTCTGGATCAGGCTGAATCCCGTAGAGTTGACACCTGTCACCCTGTCAGCCCGTCTGCTTAACTGTCCTGTCCTGCACAGGATAGCAGCTTCCAGCACTGATAACCCACAGACCATGTCTAACACTGACAGCTCCGCCACCTTACGCTGGGGCATCGGGGGTGGGGTGGGGGGACACAGACCACGTAAGACTGAAAAAAACAGCGCAGGGCTCAAACGATGCTCCATGTTAGGGAGTGTACTGTTGTGTTAAGATATAGTACATAGTTTGAGGATGCTTAAAACTGTTTTTTTTTATCCTTTGTTTATGTAAAATGTAGAGTGGGTTCGACGCTCTTACAAAATAATTATTTATAGTTATTTTATATTGTCCTTATTATCAATAAATCAAATGGAAAGTTTATTTATTATTAATAAAAAAAAAGAAAAAATGTCACAGCAATTTCCAACAACAGCATTTGTCCAGTAACAGGAGTAACGTGATACTTATAAATTCAGCTACAATTTTGATAGGCTTGGTCTTGAATTTACATTTTTGTAAAAACAGGCAAACGCTATGGAGGTAAAGCTTTTCTTTAAAGTGGCCCTATTATGCTTTTTCCCTCTTTGGTGTGTTATATATATTTTTGTACATGTAAAAGGTCCCTAGAGTGTAAAACCTGAAGTCCACGAATGAATTATAATCCAGATATCCCAGATTCTCCTATATGGTGAACCCTTTGTGATCCTGTATCTTTTCCTCTATCACCACCATGGGGTTGAAATTTGTTTTATTAAATTAATGAAGATTCAACCCCAGGAATGTATTGCTGTTAGGTCAGTGTTAACCACTGCAGCATTTTGCCGGCATTACCATTTTTTCCAAGACATATTGTTTTATTTCATGAAAGTGGTATAATTTCTTCAGCCATAAGGGGCCTTTCTGTTTGCCAAGTGATGTAGTGCGCCTCCAACTGAGACCATTAGCTGCTACATAAAAGCAGCAGTAGTGATGATGCAGTCATTTGCTACAGTGAGCAGTGTAGCATCTGCAGTGTAGGCAGAGCAGATAGAGTGAGAAAAGCATGCTGCTCTGTTCGGATTGGTGCTTCAGTTGGTTTTAACAATAAAAACGTTTTTGTGACTCCGCCGTATAAAGATCCGACTTTATTTGGCTTTGACATTTGGTTTGGCATTCCATTTTGGTTCCCCAAAAACCCCTCAAATTGGACAACAAACACTCCCAGCAAGTTCAGAGAGGTCTCATGTCATCTGCAGGGCAAAAAAGTTTAAAGGAGAAATCTCTGTGAGCCTGTTTGGCTCAAATATGTGTCACGGCAGCGTGAGTGATGTGCCTCTAGTGGCGTCATGCATCATCCACAGACAGCAAGATTTAGTTGAATTACTGTGTGTTCGTGTTCAAAAACCACACCTGCTCACAGATTAGCTGTCATGACCGCACACACACACACACACACACACACACACACACACACACACACACACACACACACACACACACACACACGCGCGCGCACCCACACACACACACACACACTAATATCTGCACTACATCTCTCTGCTTTTACAATATACACACACAGATTGGGCTACTGAACCATGGCCTTGTGTTGAAAAGTTTGGACACACACACACACATACAAATAGGGAACAGGCAAAGACTCATACAAACACCCACACAAACAGGCAAAGGATGACCATCCAAGGATCATCACACACTATCCGGTCCGCTCAACAGCAGGGCTGATGTTTTTCTTCATCTTACAATGTTGGTAATGGCAAAAGTGCCCCTGCAAAAGTAGAATCCAGAACAGACACTTTTTAGTCTTCTTAAAAAATAATAATAATAAATAATAATAATAATAATAATAATAATAATAATAATAATAATAATAATAATAATGCCTTTTCTTGTTGGGTTTAATGTCACACAATGTGCAGTAAAATCTAAATAAAGGAATTTTATTCTTCACTTTATCTTTGATTCATCTTGTATCCCTATGCACACTTCAATCAATTTTTAAGAATTCTATAGACTGGAAATAGACGAAACACCCAGCCAAGAAATGATCCAGAACATAACTCCTCGAAAAACTTGTTTTTTACACTTTACATTTTGTGTAGACAAAAACAAAAAGAAGATATAACCTAAACTGATGATAAGCTTTAGAGGTGCTGATAGGCAGTCTTTGTTAACTTTGGACAGAGCCATGCTAGCTGGTTCCTTTAGTTTCCAACATTATGCTAAGCATAGCTATTGGCTGCTGGCTGTCACTTCATATTCAACAGACAAACATGAGAGTGTTATCGATCTTCTCACTTACAAAACAAAAGCCAAAGAATCTGTAGCTTTCTTTATCCGTCTATGTTCTGTCAAATAAGCAGTGTAATTAAAAATGATTAACTGCACTTGGGATCAAAGCTTGTACCCCCCAGTACAAGGATTAAAATAATATTTAAGCAAATAACTGTCCCTGTAGTTTATCATTCAGTATTGGCTGCTCTGGTCTCCTTTTTGGCCCTGCAGCCTGTCTCAGCTGCGCTGTGCCGACTGAATGAGCAAACATTATTGGTGTGTGAGTGGTGTGCCAGCCACCTCAACCTTGTTATGGGAGAAAATTTCTTGCAGTAGTGCTAGACAAAATGGCACCCACTGGAACAGTTCCAAGATCATGATAAACCTTTTCTACACTGATCATCAGCCAAGGTGAAAGAAGAATTTACCTTTTGGGCACTTATCCATTTACTCCGAGCAAACCTGGGGAGCGACGAAAGCATCTACACGTCCTTGTCATCTCTGCCCTTAGGTTTGGCCTAAGGCCATCGCTTTTCAAGGACTGGGAATGAAGAATGACAAGTTGGATGGAAAATCAAATGAAAGATTAAATGCTATTGACACCGATGTTATCCTCACAAAAAGAGGATAAACATGTCACCAACCTCAACACATAAAAAATAGGTTTAATGATATGATTTTTATGACATTCTTACTCATATTTAACAATATGCATGGTCAATATTTTTGTTATCATGCGGATCCACCCCCCCTTTCCCTTCCCATTTCTTTTTGCTAAAAATCCTCCTTCATTATCCCTCAATACTCCCTAAGGAAAAGCACATTGACTAAACCCATGTGAATATTCTCACTCTGGTGTTTTTTTATTTTCCAAAGAAGTTATTTGTAAAACGCCAGAAACTTTGTGAAACTGTAAGAAACTCCCACAGATTTTGTTGCATGTCTATTTCTATGATGTATGCTTTTAAAGATCTCTCTCTTTCAACCCCTTTGTAAAGTGTAAAATGTGTTTTTTGAAAAGAGCTTATTAAATAAAATGTATTATTATTATTATTATTATTATTATTATTATTATTATTATTATTATTATTATTATTATTATTATTATTATCATGAACATAAATAAAGTGATGTGTCGCCATGGCAGAATTACGTGACAGTGGGTCACTCTTATATACATAATAGTCTAGTTTTTGCCAGGTATCAGAGTAAGATGTAGGGAACGTGACCACTTTTGGTTTCTTTGTACTCAATTCATAGGCATGCCTGGCTGATTTTTAGGCCTCAAAATGTCGGCTGTTTATCTTGGACATTATGCAAGCGCTGCCAGCACTTCCTGAAGAACCTCATTATCAGTGTCCCCACGGCACGTCAGCCAGGTTAAAGTGAGCGCCCCTGGAGAATCAGAAAGTATTTAACTAACAATGTGACCCTGCTCTGTTGGCCATAAGGTTTTCAAAGCCGTTAGAGTTGTCACCTGTCAGGGGACGGTGCCCCCGCTACGCTAGCATCTGTTGCTCTGACACGCACACACACCGCACACAAATAAAATGACTCTTTCTGGATACAAATACAGATGCTCCGTGCCGTCCGTCTCTGACCTCCAGCACCTGTCCTTTCTTGTCCACAGTGTTAAAGTCCACGGCCTCCAAAGTGCTGCAGCAGATGGGAGCTGATTCCCGAACTCACCTCCTGACTCTCCTGCTGTGTACCTGTTTACCCTCCAGGCACCTTCACCCACATTAGCATACAATTACCTCACATTATTATTATTTTCCATACTTTTTTTTCTCAGATTGCACGCTGAAAAATGCCCTGTTAAAACGGTTCCTATTACACACAAAAAGTAAATAGACTGGTTCAGATTGAACTTTTTCTTCAAACCTTCAACTGTTTAGCTACTGAATGAATGACTCTGCTGCAACAGGAATATCTGCAAAGAATTGAATGGCAATCCATCCAACAATTGTTGAGACATTTAACTCTAAAACAAAAATGGCAACCTCCAGGTGGCACTAGATCACAGGGACAGCCAAAATCAGAAGGATTTATCATCTTGGGACAATGAATGTGGCCAATTCTGTGCCTGTGTATCTTATAGATATTGAAATAACTCACTGTTGGAACTCTGACTCTGTCAGCGTTCAATATTTAAATACAATTGTGTGGTAATTCATTTTATAGTTATTGATACATTAATTCATTAACTCAAAACCAAAGTGGTGGACCAGCTGACTGCCTGCTTTTACGTCACCATAATAACACACCACTAGCATGGATACAAATGTGTGAAGTTTTACATTTTATGTACTTACAAAACAAACCTACAGCAGTCAATTTTTATTTTTCAAGTTCAGACACAGTTGTACTACTGTACAGAACTTTACAGTAAACACATGATTCAAATTGTACAGTGATTATGGCTGTCATGCTGGACAACAGTTGCCAATTTACAGAACCAGAAGTATTTTAGAGTCATGTTTCTGGTCCCCTGGCCAACAATGTCTCTCATTTTAGCTCTGTTTTTGGTGTCCACTAACTCCTGAAAGATATATCCGGTTATTGGGAGAATAAAGGCTCCGTCTGCTCACCAGCTATAGTCTCTAATTTTGTCTGTCTGGGCACATAGCAGCAGGTTTATCGGATGCTTTTTTTCTGAAAATAACTACCTGCTGCTGGAAACAGGGTTTGATAGAAGGTTGAACCACAACAATAAACTGAAGTGGCCTAACATTTTCCATACAGTTGCAGATTTTGTGGTAATTCTTTGTTTATTTGTCAATACAAGCAGCCTCTTTTAAAGTTATATAAGAATATTTATTAGTTCAGCTTTAAAGAAAAACTTCTCCAACACAATTCTATCTGATTCAAAGAGTCAGTAATGTTCTGATGAATGAGGTATCTATCTTTTTTAACATATTTTCTATCTACCTCCTGTTTGAAACCTTGTGCAACTACTTGACTCTTTGACTTGGAACGTTACAGTGAACAATCAGTTTCTCATTAAACTTTTTCCTAATTCATAAAACCTGTCTTGCATAAAGGAGGGGCAGGAGGTGGGTCGTAACTCTGGAGTCACTTTCAAAGTTCTGTCAGGAGTGAGCACCTTATGCTTTGCTGTTTTTTCTTAACACAACCTGCATTAGTGGGCGTAGGCTAATTATCTAAAAATAACAATGTCATAACAACATTTAAATGACTTCTTAAAAGTTAGTTGCTTTGTCATGCTTTTAATTTGCGGTCATTCACCCTATTTTTCCTCTAACTTTGATGTTTACCCTCTATTTCTTCTGGTGGTAGCTTTTTGTCTTTGTTTCAGTTTAGTTTATGATTATTTGACTTTTGCTTGCATTCAATTTTAAAAGCACTCTGCTTGCTCTATGAGCAAAGATTTCACAGATTGTGATTTGCAGGTTTATTAAATAAAAGTAATTGGTGGAACACAGCTTCTACCATTTTGTACGCTCTCTGGCCTCTATAATGTCGGCACTGTCAAGACAGCTTATTTCGTCAACGGTGCAAATTGATTGAGGGAAGGACAGAGGATGTCGCATGTGTACAGATTGTAAAGCCCTCTGAGGCAAATTTGTAATTTGTGATTCTGGGCTATACAAAATAAACTGAATTGAATTGAATTGAATTGGTCAAAGTTCACCAAATTTGACTTGATGCCATGAAAATCAACTTTGCTCCTGTAAACTTATCCACAGATTGCAGCTTATTCCATTCATCCAAAGTTTTTAATTTTGCTATTTAAACGCCGGTGTGACCAGGCCTAAAACATCAGTGGTTCCATCCATCAGTCACACTCCATCCTCATTCTCAGTAAAATCTTTTTTGGGGGATGATGCACAGAGAAATGAAGGATAAGTAGACTAGACATCTTTACAAACAACATAGTTACAACATATTTAACTGTGATGGAAATAGAGAAAGGTGATGGAAAGGGAGGACAGTGTGACGAGGTGGAGCGCAAATCGTTTCTGCTGCTGCTCAAATGCTCTCTGATCCGCTGCTAATCGCTAGCGAAGTCGGCTAAACTGCTTTTGAACCCAATTATTGCCCCCTGCGCAAGGATTTTATTACACATCTATGACCACGTTGCACACTTTTTGTTTCTTTGACTTTGAGGAAATTTCAAATCAAAATCAAAGATGATCAAAAACACTAAAAGGGAGTCTTCTAGCTTCGATATGTAATGTATAGGAGCTTGCTGTAGGGTGGCTGAATAGCATATTTTTAAGTAAGCCATTTCTGTTTCATTTTCAGCCACATGAGAGAAAGCATGTGAGCATGAACGTGTGTGTCCCGTAACTCATCATTGAGGCACACACACACACACACACACACACACCTACACAGTGATATATTAGGCTACTATCCCACTATCAGTAGGGGTATCATTAGCCCAGACCTGCTACTGTGAATACACAACATCACAGTGCATGGGCCTGGTTAACGCCTGCGGTGTGTGTTGTACAGGCAGGAGCCGATGATGATTGCTCTGACTGCTCCCCGCTCTGAATCAAAAGATTATAATGTATTTTCTTCCCGCACGCTTTTATGCCCTTTCTTCCCTCCCTGCCCTCTCTCTCCTCACCCATCTCTCCCGTGCTCATTGTTTCCTCAATTTATGTCTTCCAACCTCTGAAATCCCATCCAATTTGTTCTGTCTCATCTCTTTCCTTTCACCCATGTTTGTCGTATACACCTTTTCCTTTCCAATTCTTCTCCTCCCTCGCTAATCCCTTTTTGCTGTCTTATTCACTCTCGCTCGCCACGTCTCCTTCCACCCGCCTCTTTCTCTTCGTCTCATTTCCTCTGCGTTGCTTTGGCTCGGCTCAAGGGATGCGAGGGAGGAGCGGAAGGCAACCTTCCACCTGTAAAGCATGTCATCATCTCTTGCTCCGTCTATATCACGCTGTCCGTTGGGTTGGTGCTCACTGTAAATCTCCGGAAAGCAGCAATATAAAGAATGTATGATTAAGGGAGCGACTGCATCCCCGCATAGTAACAGTGCCAGCATCGTCCTGCGGTTACACTATATGTAACCAACCTTTTTATTAGCTGATGAAATATTGCCAGCTCAGTTTAAATATAAGGTCACTTCGAATGGTATTAAAACGTGGATCATATCTGTGTTTTCAGAGTTATTACTCAGAGAAGGAGGACAATTTTTGCCTCGAATTTACCTCATGCAGTTACTTTGCCTCACTTCTTTCACCCCTGAATCCCCCCCCCGGGGAAACTTTTGGCTTTGTCCTACTAAATGTCTATATCTATTACAGACCACATCTTGTAATTCCTCATAAATGGCTTTGGATGCAAATCCACAAACGGGGGAAAACTTTTAATATGCAGCGATAGTTATGAATTAAATGGATGCATTAACATTTGTTCCGGAATCAAGTTGAATATGGAAGAAGCATTAAGATAATCGCTAACAGCTTGGTTACCAAACACAGTACATAGCAGCTTTTCTCAAAATATCTAGGTAGTAAATGCTTGAAAGACTTGCAAAGACTGAGAGATATGGAAAAATTGTTCACAGGCATTTCAGACTTCTTGTTCATTTTTTTTCTGGTCTGAATTACTTTTTGAAACTCTCACTGGGCGCCAACAGAATCACCAGCAGGGACGAGAAGCCCATCCGTAATTTCAGTCAGTCATCCAGATGGTAAATAATTTAGTTGGAGGGACTGTGCTAAACCAGGGACTCCCACACATTCAACCCACAGCGCAGCAGAGCTGGCCTCTCTCCATTGTGGCTTTATGTGTTTGTAACACCAGATGCTGCAGCTTCTGCACTCCTTTACAGAGAATGATTTTCAGTTGTGCCTGAATGCATTTCCTGTCGTAGCCGACTATGATTCTCCCTGGGTTCTCAAGGTGAGACAAGTTTAGCTAGAGAATATTTCAGTTGAAATTACAGTTAACTAATTTTGCTAAGGAATAAGTATATTTCCTTGGGGTTTATTTTGACTTACCATGCTTATAAGTGAACTTATTTTGTAAATACCAAAAAGGAATATACATTTATTTTTATTCTTTTTTTGCGGTGACTGCACTTCCATCAGTGTTCTCCAGTGGCCATACATCTTTGGGACCGACTGACAATATCTGCACAGTAATTTGATTCGTGCAATATCTGTGTGGGGGTCAATAAGATAATTCCAACAGCCCATTCTCATTCCCAGGGCCTATACCCTAAGTAACAACCCTTTGTATCTGACACTGATGCACAGGGCACCCATTAGCATCTGCATAAGACACTCTGGGCTTTCAAATAACTACAATGAGGAAGAGATGGACGGGATTTTCCACCAAGACAGAGGCGTTCGAGATCTGAGTCTGTGTGGTTATTTTGAAGTTACATAAGTGATGTCTGTGACTTGTTTTTTCTGTTTTGTTGCATAAATCTAAGCATTTTTTTAATTTTGAAATCACAAAGCTCCTTTAGGGGGAGGTTACTGAATCCCCCTTTCCCTTAAGCTTTGATAGTCTTGTCATTTGCGATCATCACACCTGGACCCATGAAAGGAAGACAGTTGTTGCTAGCCCAATCCAGATGTTTTTTTTTATGAAACTCAACATTGAGCGGTTGTAAAGTAACATTTGAATGCTACTAACCAGCAAGCTAGGGAAACTAGTGTAAACTTTACAAAGTGGAAGCTTGTTAGCCTAGCTTCCCTACATCTGTTGAATGTTTTAAAATCACAGGATGCTTAAATGGCAATATATGGAAAATGCTATATAGGAAAAAAATAATTTAAATAAACTTTCCTAGGTCAACAGATTTGAGTTTCTTCAGTTAGAGAGTTGTGTTGTCATGATACACCACTAACGTCAGTCAGCTGCTATCCTTAGGAACGTCCTCCGAGAGGGTTGAAGCTAGTATATTGTTGTCCCAAAATATTTAAATCCCTCCATTGAAAATTGGAAAACAACATTGATACACAAACTTTAACAGTTTAACGCTCAAACCTGCAACCAAATAACTCTGCCAATGCCAACCAACTATCCAAGAAAGTCCCACATTCCAGCCACTGTTCCATCCTCCTCCTCTTCTTTTCACAGCACACATTCCTGTCTACAAGCTTGAGTCTGTAACTCTTTCTTTGTTGGCTTTCCCCTATCCACTTTTTAAACATTGTGAGATCATCCGGAATGCTCTAGCCAAGTTTGTCTTAACCCTCGCCAAATTTTGCCATGAAATTCCATATACTTTCCCCACTGGCTTCCTGTCTACTTTTCAAACCACTGCGGCTGCCCATAAGACGACCTAAAGGCTGTGACAGTGCCCTACAATGGAGAGTGCCCTTCTCCATTCGGCTGTTGCTAGTCAACTGAACCTTTATTCCCTGTGAAGCCCTGCCCTGTCATGGCTCTTCCCTTCTCGGCACCAGAGTTGAGGAATGATTTTCCCACATTGATCACTTACTGAAAATCAATTTTTTCTCGCCTTTCTCCCTGACCTCAAGACTTTCACCCAACCCTGACTTATTGCTGAACCCCGTACTCACACTACAGAGCCTCGTGTCCTTGCTGTTATACCATATTTTCAGACTGCTGACAGGATAGATGTTACTATTTAACCGTCTTGACTGATGTAGAGCTATCTGCTCATTGCACTCTGAAGTACTGGGCTCTTTACCCAGTTGATGCTTGAGGAATCTTCACTCTGGCACTTACTGTAGGTCGCTCTGGATAAAAGCGTCTGCCAAATGCCTAAATGTAAATTTTAATTAGAGTGAGAGAACACATCTGTGTGGATGCAAACTGCTTTCGCATGCCTCATTTACAGAGGGTTATTTTCTCTTTTTGGAAGTCACGTCAAAGTATTCCACAGGGCCGTCAGCAGGTACACTCAGCATCAAGCGAAGTGGCACTGCAAGAACTATATTTATGAATATGAATAACTTTGGTGAGATATTGCTTGACCCAGGGAAGAGGGTCAAGTGAAACGACTATTACTTTTTGTCAAGGTAGTCACTACTCCAACTAAGGGGGACATATATAATATAGTGAAAACTGTAGGCAAGTTGAGTGCTAGAAACATTTACTCATTTGGAAAACAGTCACTCCGTCATTCTGCGAGCGTTGGAATGAACCGAAGTGCAACATAGCAGGTTACGAACCAATCATACTCTCAGGAAGCAAAGACGTGTTCCTGAAAACACAGAGTCCATTCCTGGACCGCATCAACAATATACCATGTCCATGAACTGATAAAGGGTGGGGTAAGTTGCCGGTGGGAGTGTTTTGGTAATGAAAGGTACAAATAAATGTTGTGCAACCTTCATGCTTTGACAAAATAGGGGACACAAAAATCAATAATAAAAAAAGAAACATTTCCATTTGATTAAATAAAAAAATAACACGATTAGGAAATAATTGTACGGATGAATAATAGGGTGATTAAGAAAGTACACACCAATTCATTTTGACAATTTATATCACTTTTCCATTAACCTGATAATTACATTCAAAGGTGGAATTGCATTTACTGCTGTGTGGTATACTGAAGTGAACAGATATCATCTAAATTGATCTTGTTGACAGCTGCAGTCTCCCCCTTTGGCAGCTGAGCTACAAATAACATTAGCTTACATTAGTTAAATGTTCTCATTTCACAGACTGACAAGACAGCAGTATTGATCATGCCCTTGATTTTATGGGGGACAAATTGAGCACAGGGAGGTTGCTGTGTAATTAAAAACACCTCATCTACTATGTCCATTAAAAGGGATATTGCCCCTGCAGGGCATCTGAGCTCCTCACCCTCATCGCCAATAACCACCTTACGCCTGAAACTCATTTCGGCCGCTTTATCTTCGATCTCATTCTTTTGGTCGCCGTCCAAAGCTCATGACCATAGGTGAGGGTCGGAATGATGATGGACTGGAGTGGAGAAGGTGCTGCTTTGCATCGAGAGAGGCCAAATGAGGTGGATCGGGGCATCTGATCAGGATGCCTCCCGGTGGCCTCCAGTAAGAGTTTTTTTCCGGGCCCACACAACCGGTAAGAGGCGACGGGTGGACCCAGAACTCCCTGAAAGGATTATATTTCTCATTCCGTCCTGGGTACACCTCAGGGTTCTCCAGGAAGATCTGAAAATGTTTCTGTGAGGGGGGACGTCTGGAATGGTGGATTGAAAAGGGATTTCGCTGTGCGGTGAATGTGTGGCCTTTTCCACTTTACACCAAAAGTCTAGAAATAAGACCTTTCTCTCCTGCATCTTGTCCCCCTTCTGAACCTTGTTATTCAAGTTTCCTTAGTTAAACATGACGCAAAGTTGAACAAACGCCGCCGGAGGAGAACTGCCGAGGCAATGAAGCATGAAATGTCTGTGCAGGTCTTCAGTGCCTGGGGAGGAGGATAGTGATCAAAAAGAGTGTTCCCTTCAGATAATGACGAGCATATAGGCCTGACATGTATAGTAGTTATTAATGTAACCGATACAAACTAAATGCATGTATATTTTATGTAAGAAAATGCCACAAATAGACTTACGGTCATGGCCTCAAGTCTGTTCCAGTATTACTCAATGACCTTATAGTCCAAGTGCATTTTGTGCACGCATGTGTATTTTTCATTAGTCATGGGGGAAACTCCTCTCAGAAGACCCATTGACATTTGGTCTGTCTTGCTGTGTCCTAAACTTTATATGAATGCACAATACTGGGTTTGTATGTGAATTTGTGTGTATGCCTCACTTGTGACTATTCATACACCTGAATCTGTGGATGATTGGTGTGTTTGTCCAGACCCTGCGGATTAACTGCGTCATTGTCACCAAACGCCATCTGTGTTTGTGTGTGTGGTAAAATATTGAAAAGTGGCCACGAGCCTAGCAAAGGTTGCATGTGAATGTTCCAAATACGTGAGTAGGCCCCTTTGTGTCATTGTGTTATACACTAAAAAACACTTGAGAGGGTGCGTGAGTGTGTGTGCCTCCCAGCCAATAAGAGTAAATAAGTGTTTGCCTGTGTGCAAACACAATAGCAAGGTTAATGACTATGTTAAGGAACGGGAGGTAATTCAGATTTGGCGATTCCGGCTGCTTGTACAGTCGATTCCCTGTCTGTTGCTCCTCGCTTTAACCTTGTCAGGGTCATGGGCAGAAGGAGACTGCCAAGTAGTTGTTTGTGTTGCTGCTTTCTTCTGCATCTTAAGGAGAAATCCACCTTCAAATCAGTTTTGAATGTTAGATATCATCAGCGTGTGCTGATTGTTGCCCTTCAAGTGTTACGGTATATCATGATGAAGTGGAATATACTTTTGCTGTGCCCACTTTATTCAACCTTCTTCATTGGATTCCTTTATCGTTTGCAATTTCATACATTTGACACAACAGCTGAAAATCTAATACAATGTGCACTAAATGTAACCCTAATCCGTTGAAAATGGTACTTTTCAAAAAATGACCCACCAGTAATAAATTCCCAATAATGTGACAAGGTATTAGATTATTGATAAAAACTTTATTATGATACTACATTATAGACTGGTATTACATTTTCAATCATGCTTAATGCAAATTGATTTCATTTTCAGGAAATTATTATATTATTGGGTGCTACATGGCCCATGCAAGTAACTAAAATTGCACGTTTTGATTGAATTGCATTGTGGTCTATTGAGGCTTCTGTTGGTGGAAACATGACAATTTCTGCCTGTTCTGTGATTGTAATGTAATGGGTGCTAACAGTGACAAACAACGTTGGGAGATAGCTGAGAACTTCCTTGAAAACTTCAACTTCCAACTAGATTATATTGTACTGGAAACATGTGAGGCTGGATTGACTATGTTTTTGCCATTTCTCCAAGGGAAATACACCAAATAGTGTTTTTTTTTTGCTTCAGCTACACCATGGCTCTAGAAATGGTACGTTAGCTGCTATGTCCACATGTATTGGATGGATTGCAACACATGATGATACACACATTTCTTCTGCCCAAGGCAACATATCCTTATGTAATTAATTACCAAAAACTGGTGATGTCCCTGTTTGTCTCAGCTGCACGTTGTGTCTATTGATAACTTGCATATCAGCAAATGTTAGCATGCAAATAGGCTAAACTCATATGGTGAACATGGCAAACATTGCAGACTTGCTTGAGGATGGAGCGACATTCTTCACCTAAGGAGCAGTAGTGTGATAAATAGTCTGCAGTCAGCAAATTGAAGGAGCTTATGTTCATCATGTGATCAAGGTGTGGCATTTCTGTCACGTGATGACAACATTCACAATACATTTTACCTGCTAAATACCAACATGTTGAATCTGTCATTGTGTGCCAACTAAAAGGTGCTCTTACTGCCTTTTTACAGAGCTTTCTGTGGACTGTAAAACTTCCGTCACACATTAATGCATACCATATTACTTGCTAAATACTCTATAAACCTACCAGGTTTCAAGTTATTCATTGTCATATGCACAGCAACTACAGAGCAGCAGTTGTTGGCAGTGAAATGATCTCAGGAAACAATGCTCATTAAATACGTATATATATATATTTGGAATCTAACACATAAAGTATAGCAGAAGTCAAAATATAGGGATAAAACCAAATATATCAAATAAAATATATTCAAACAAACTGAGTGTACTCAGGAATGTAGTAGATGTATATGTGTAATGAGATGCTATCTGCTATAGCCTCACAGAGATGCTAGCATGGTGATAACTCTAACAAATTAATTAAATAATAATAAGTGTAAACATGAAGTATCAAAACTTGAATATGAAAATCCCTAGCCTTCTCAGCACCGCTGACACACAGGACTGCAAACTGCAATTGTTAAAAGGTTATTGATATGCAGTAGAGTAGGCTGACATTTACTCAGTGCCCTCACTATCACAGCTCCTGTTTGGCCTTTTACACCAGCAGTTATATAAAGCAAGGAGTGATTTCCACCAGAAAACATGCTTGGTCATGCCCAGTCAGATAACCTGACATGAGCTTCCGCCAGCAGAACTCTGCATTGTTTGTATTCTCCGCAGCCGTCTTTTCATTCCTTTTCAGCTTTTATAGAATATTATCACAGTGAGGCTTTAAACTATTCCCTGCTCCTTTCACTGCTCCTCTACTTCAATCTACATGAAGACATTTCAGCAAACTTTTGATTGGCAAAGATGAGCAACACTTTGTCCAATTCAACCCAAACGCAGTGCGGTAAAAACTTGTCTCAGCTTCCATTTTGGCAGCAGACAGCTTTTAAAGTAGCTGCCGGCAGTCGTGTAAATATCTATTCAATGTCAAAATTCTTGCTGGGCATGAGAATCAGCAAAAGCGAGTTTGAAGCTCATATTTAGAGATGGGTTTTGAATGGAGGATTACTACACTGGAGCTTTACATATCAACTTCTTGCCAGGTCAAGTGGACTTGGATTTTTAACATAGTAACAAAAGTGCAAACCTCCGTCCAGCTGGTTGATATTTTTGGCAAGAGGGTGCTAAAACGCTGACAATAAGGATGGGAGTGTTACTACTGCCTTAATCAAAAATAAACTGTCTCTGGGCTGACTGAGTTGAGGGAAATATCCAGGCTGCTGCAGTTCAGGTGATGGAAGATGAAACTCCCAGTTTAAAGCATCTCGTGGGTTACATCAACAGATAATTGATATGCCCACTTTTTTAGCTGTCCACCTCTAAGAAATAGCTTTATCATGTTCTTGCTTAGAATATTTGCTTACCGTATTTCACCTTCTTTACATTGCTTGTTCATAAAGGACTACTTCAACATTTTCTGGAACATTTGGGTCCGCACTGCCTGGCAAACTGACGGTGACAACAAGAGGGTAAATCCTACCTTGATGTTTTTGCATTCCGTATTGAACAAACACGATACATTTAGAAGTTTTGGAAGGCTGCCCAATGTCTTTATGCTAAGCTAATCTAAAAACTCTAGTGCTGTACTCACAGAGAGTGGTATTGCTCTTCTCATCTTAAAATTCTGTAGAAAAAAAAGCACATTTCCCAAAATATTGATTCATTCCTTTTGTGTAGACAATAATATATATATATATATATGTATGTGTGTCCATATATACATATACATACATGGAAAAAAAGAGACTGGAAGAAACTGGGTAGGCCCAGTCAGACACAAGCCAGAAAAAAACCCTCACCTTGATTTAGCCAGGAATATGTTCCAGGGTGAACCCAAAAACAAACATGAAAAGTGACATTGAGACAGATAGAAACATGATGCAGTGGCACCGTCCACAGAGGCATGAGCAGTGCCTGCATCCACTGCCAGGTTTAGGCACCGTGTTGGACAGGAGTCTGAGAGAGCGAATGGCAAACATTCAGAAGCATGGTGAGGACCACCTACACACATCCAGCCATGTGTTCACTCATACAGACAGCAAGCCCCGCGTGGGGATGCAGCAGGAGTCATTCCACTGCTGTCTTAGCTGTGTTGAAGAAGAGACCGTGTTCCCAGGTTGGTCTCGGTCTGCCAGGTGGCAGTTAGAGATATCTTTTAAGGTTCAATTACACTGAAATTGCCTAACTAATCATAAGAGGGATTTGAGTCTAGGGGTGTACAGCTCTTCATGTGGATTTTATACAAATTCTACCAATGGCCCATTCGCTGTTGTATGTTAAAGCCATTTGAAATATTTAGAAATCTTGATCAGATTTAGATTCAGTTGTAAGCCAATGGTGGAAGGATACAGTAATAGAAGTTAAGTAGTAAGATCGAAGTTGATATTGTGGGAGGTGTTATTAAAAACCTTTTCAATGTTTTTATTGCTGGAGTTTGGTTGCCATGTTTAAAGAAAGATATAGTTTTTGATGTTTGGGAAATAATCTTACTGTAGTAATGTCGTAATACTTTGCAAAATTTGCAAAATTCTGTTTTGTTTACCTTCACGGGAAGTTGATTTAGTCTGGGCATAAGATAAATGCTGAATCTTCCTTAATTGCACTTTAAATTGCTGACGTCCCCAACTATGGCGTCAGAATTACGTTATATGTCATGAGTTTGTTAAAACATCCACTGACCCTCTAACTATTGGCCACTTTCAAAATGATCCAACCCACACAGACTGTTGTATGTTCCCCGCTATGCCTCTGCGTGTCCGCCATATTGGACAGGTCTAGTAATTAAATACAATTTGTATGAAGCAGCGTCTCTACAAAATCAACTGTACCTCGCGCGATACTGAACCCATTTTCATTAAATTTGGATCGTTATAAACATTGGTTCAGGTCTATATCAAATTATCAATCTGAATGGCCTTTCTCCGGGACATGCAGCCGCTGATCTAGAAATGCACATTAAATGTGAATTATTAAGAATTTCAGCTTTTGTGAGATTCTCCAAAAATGTAGATTTCTATGTCTATCGTATCCTTATAAAGCCGCCTGGTTGCTTGTTATTGTAATCCTTATTAAATTAAATGATACTGCTTTTTGCTCACAACTCCAGTTTAGAGAACTCTTACCTCGTTGCTGTAGAGCCCAATTATTTTATATTTACATATGACTGCACTTTATCTGAACGTAGAACTAAAGCAAAATATTCAACAGTTTCTTCTTTCCATATGAAAAGGAGCAGAGGTTACACGATTGTCTCCATCCATGCATTTGTTTTTATATTGTGAAAATGAATTGATTGGCAGATTGGCATGAAAACATGACATTTTGATTTGGGTGAACCCATTACATTTCCTCCTGCAGCATTAGGCAACACTGAATCCTTTGAATTTCTTATGAGGGTCTCTCCTCAGCCTTTATACATAAGGACAAAAAAATACAATACTCACATTTATTACCTCAGAAATATCAATGGGAAAAATGAATTTTGTTTCAATTCAGTTCTCACCGTTTTAGCATTTGCACTTCTGTGTTTTCACCCTCACTATATAAGCACACTGTGAGGCTGCAACAGTCTCTATTTCCATCAGGCTCGGAGTTACTGGCTTAGCCTCGCACTGGTCTGTCAGACGTAACTGATGTTGTGGGAAAATATAGATTCGCTGATGCTGAATTGATGTGACAGGTTAGCATTATTGGATTTCACTGCCGGTAGTGTTGTGATATTTGAGAGAGTATTCACGTTGAACTGTGATACCTAAGTCTCCTGGGATGTCTTGAAGGACATTGCACAGACATTTAAAAGCTGCTCATTTAAACATCTTTTCAGTTGAGCAATGCATATTTAAACCGTTGAATTTTTACTTTTATTTGCATTTGAATATGTGTAGATATATGTACTTAATGAACATGGGTGCTGGTCACATTTACTACTGTTACTGTATTTGAATACTAGGTTGGGTGCATACAGCTTGTGACACAAATTTACCATTTGGGTGTCATTAAATTATTAGCAGAAAAGGAAGTCGCAACATGATGATGTAATTAGAAGACACAAAGACAACATCAAATAATGTAAAAAAATCTAATAGAACTATGGCATTTTTTGGGGTTTCATGTATTCACTTTCGGGCCACATAGACCTTATCTTTTCCTTTGCTGCCATTTTTGACTTCCTCAGTTGAGCTGAGATGTTCCACTCAGGTTCTTGTAGGCGTTAAATGAAAATGTGACAGGTGGATGGACACCCACTTTTAACACAAACTCTAGTTAAAAACAAACCTGCAACACTTTATTTATTTTTTGTACTGTTATAGGTCATTCCATTGAGTGTAAAACAAATATAGAAATGTAGTTGCACTAGTATACAGGAATGACATTCAAAACTGAAACTGACTTTTGCTTATGAAGCATTTAAGTTAAAAGTCCAGTATTGCTGGTGCTGCCTAAGCCAATCATGATTATGTCTCCGGTTTCATTGTTCCTCAATTGGAGGTTGATGGCACAAAGTCTTTCCTCTGGCTACTGCAAACACAGTCTGTTGAGTAATTTAAGCTGTAATGTCCACATAAAGGGTAAAGGAATACCATATTTCAAAAGTTCCATTCAGTCTCATTCCTCTTTAAGTGAACAGTTCAGCAGTTTTTAATGCCAACACAGCAAAATAGAGCTAAATCTCTGACTCCTGCTCTCAGAGGCCTTCTGCTTTATGAAATATGGATTTGCAGACAGCCGCTGTTGAATCAATGTGGCAGATTAACAATATTGCATTTTAAAGCAGAGCCTGTTTGACAGGGAGAGTTGCGGTCTTTGTGAACATGAGTATCCACTGTGAACTCTTATTTCCACTTTGCTGAAATTCCCTCACATGTGTTGTAATGGTTTTCAACATTCGACCAGTTTGCTTATTTGACCTTCTATCGAGTGATGTATACAGAGGGAAAGGACATTTTGATTGTTGGAGCCTCTTAAAATCAATATATGAACTGTGATCCTGTTGAAATATCCTAAAATATCAGGGTAAAAGCTTGGTCAACATTGCTCTTTTACTCACTCATGCATTTAACAGAGCCTAGTAAAACTCAACAAATGTCATAAGTGACATTTTTGGAAGTTTGGGGTGAAAAGGCCTCACTAAAGAAAGACTTAAGAAATCACAGGCCAGATCCCTCCTTAGAGCCACGATTATCTCATCATGTTGTTTTTCACTCTTAAATCTCTTTTTTATTTGGGTTAGATCAAAGCATAAAGCTAAATGATAAGGTCAATCCCAAGATTATGCCTCCCTTAGAAATCAAACCAATGTCTTTTTTTCCTCAAGCACAGTAACGAAATGTCATCTTCACCATAATCCCTTTGCCGTCAGCCATAACCCCACTTTGGAACAATCCCATTTTATGTATCAGTCAAAGAAAAACACTTTTTTTTTCCCCAAATGAAAGGAGAGGGGAGTTAGAATAAGGGTCATCTCGCAATAACAGCTGCTCATGAACTTGGACCAGCTACTAGACAAATATACCTGCACAGTCTTATTTTCAGCATAATAAAGGAAGTTTTGCTGCTCCATTTCCCTCTCTTCACAAACCAAATCTCCACCAAACTACAATACTACTGTAGCTAAGCTTTTGGGCTTTTTTTTTCTGGTCAAGGTCATTTTTACAATGTCAGCATCCCACTCTGTCGCTCAATACTCAATGCTAATGGCTGGGAAGCCATTATAATTGTTGTGCCAAATGTAAAAATGCATTAGGCAGCTAGAGTGATTAAACTCAGTCAGGCTAAGTCCAAGCCAGTCTGAACCAGTTGGTGTTGACAGTTTGGAGATAAATTAATAGAGTGTATGGTGGTTAAAATAGCACTAATTCATTAAGCTTTGCACTCAAAACATTGTGAGGGACAATTAAAGAAACTTATTAAAATTGATCCAGCAGAAACAGAGCAATTTTCTTTTTTATTTCACACATTCTTCTCTTTCAAAACCTGCCACCCACATTAACCACATTGCAACTCGCCAGCAGACAGTTTGATCAGGGTTTTTTCTAATAGCAGCTAATTTAGCCTCAAGCTACTGGCCACAAGCAGAGATGAGGAGTAGGGTAGAGTTCTGGTAAACTCACTCTTTTAAAAAATGTCTATCATTGTCTTTTCAAATCTGTATTATTTGGGGCTTAAGGCATAGCTTTTGGAAAAAAAGCATTTTAGTGTTTTTTTCTCAAATGTTAAACCATTTGTTCAAGGTCTGTTTCTAGCTTAAGGATACCTATATAACCTACAAATCCATAAACAACGCTAGCCATTTCAAATAGTAGTGCTTAGAACCAGCAGTTTGGCACATAGGATCTGAATCTGAATCAGAAATACTACAATTCCCACTGCATACTATATTCAAGCATTAAACATTTTTTAGATATAATGGCCATTTTTTTCATTTTAAACTGATTCACTTTGATATAATTATTTGCTTCCTTGTTTATTTGTTGAGGCAGTGGTATTTATGTTTCAAATTTAACATTTAATTATTGTATTTTTCATTTCATCACTTGTTTATTTATTAGACATAATTCTATCTATTTACTTTTCTGTTTAATTGATATATTCATGACCCATTTAGTCTTAAGTGAATTTCACCTCGGTGTGCGCTGCCTAGAACAATTTATTTGATTTGACTGTTCAAAATCACAGAGCTGCAAAAACCTGCTTAGCATTCGGTTTGAACACATCTTAATAATTCGTACACTATTTTTCTATCCATCCATTTCTTACATTGATCAAATGTAATCTTTCCAACACAACTTTAGTTTTTGCACTTGATTCCTTGCTGCAGCACAATATGCTAAATGTGTTTCTGCTGGACAAGGCCTGCTGGATTCAAAACTTGTGAAAGCGAACTCACATGCTTATATTCATTCCTCTGACCCTGAGTTTCAAACCACTTCATTATGTTAGTCTAATTAGATCCTAATGCTCTCACTATTTCCTTCCCAAACCTTTCTCCCTCCTCTTCATCTCCCTTTTCTTTCTTTCTTTCTCCCCCCTCTTCCATATGCTGGTTTGCACAACAGAACAGCCAAATCAATATGGCCGAGGCGATTAATGCGCTGGCGGTGGCGATGTACTTATAAAGCGCTTTCATGGCCCAGTGAAGGATGAAATCACCCTCTGAGTACCGAGATCTTAAAAACCAGAGGTGCACCGGGCAGAGAAAGACAGACAGAGAGGGGGAGAGAGTGAAAGACGAGGGGGGGGAGAAAGAATGAGCGAGATCAGTACAGAGTTCATTGGGTGTCTTCCAATAGGTGAAAACGTAGAAGGGAAGATAAATGTAAAAATCTTCGAGGAGGGCATTGGACCTTCTCCAATAAGCATGTAAAAGAGGCACGAGTCCACATTTGACAGGAGGAACGTGTCGGGGAAGCTGAATGAAAGAGAGCGCAGCAGGGACTGGGAGAGCTGGAGAGAGAATGACGTGGCTATTATTGCTTTGGGTGCCAGTGAACTCCTCTATTTAACGCCTTGGTGCTGCTGCTAAATATCTCTGGGACTGAAGACAAGCTTTTACCATGTTAACAGCCACAAGTGATTTTCTACTTAAACAGAGTGAACACAGGTAGAAAGGAGAATTTCTAAGTATGATAAATGGTCCAAATTAATAGATGATAAACCAAATACAATTTCACTGCTTTATGATTGAAGTTGAAAGTTTATTTTGCATAATCTGCTCTGTGAAGCTTGAACAGTAAAAAAGAAACATGCTTCCAGTTCCTTCAACTACAGCGTGTAAGATATGGTGGTGGGTGCATTTTAAAGCGGGCAACCAGACAAGATCCACTTTCTCTACATAGAATAGATTGAAAATGCATAATTTAAAGGATATCATTAAGTAATCCTACACTACCTTTCATGTGCAAGGGCATGCTGTGTTGTTGTAGTTGGTTTGATGCTGTCTTTGTATTTGAGTATCATCGCAGACAAAGGTTTTCAGCAAAGTGCAGCTTGTGTTTTGGCAGGCTTTGAGGGGTGGGAGCATTTCCCAACTGGGATTGAATAGTGGCAGTGTGGGTGACTTTGGGAGGCTTTGGAACTTTCTGAACTGCCTCTGCAGTGTTATTGTAAAACCTGTACAAATAAAAGCACCCGAAGGATTGGGAAACACTTTGCAAATAAGATGGTTCCTAAGAGACATCGTTTTTGTGTTTGTGTAGTTGTGGCGCTCTCCGTAGTACTGAATCAGAGCGGATATCGATAGACAGAGAGTCACTGTTTCTTATCACGCTTGCTTTTCATGGTTGTAAGTAGAAGTTTACATCCATTTTCCCCATTGTTGGAAACCACTGACAGAAATGAAACAACAGCAAAGTTAAGAGACAGTCAAAGAAAGAAAGAGAGATGCAAGCCAATTGTTATGAAGATTTTTCTTAGATTCAAAATATATTTTGCACTCTCATTGTTCTACGTTCCTGATTTTGAAATAGTCATGTTGTTTTAAATTAATCATTAATCATACTTTGTTTAAATACCAGATTTTCTCTGTGACAACTCCACTGTGAGGTTGGTTATCGAACCAGGCTTCTTAGATCGAATAAGAAGCCTGGTTGTTCAGAAAATACTATTTGGGGTCACCCCTTACATAATGTCTAATTCACATAAAAAATAACCATTTAAAGTCTGCCCCTTAGATCCTACTCTCTATGCTTTGTCCTGTGACTTATTCAGTTGCAGTGCACACAATAAACTAGCCAGGTTACAGGGTTAGGCTTTTAGCATTCGAAGGATGAGGACTTAACAATAATGTTTTATTTTATTTTCCAACTCCCACACTAAGTCATCAAAGGAAGCTTAAATGTCACTCTTCTAATGGCTATTTATTCCCTTATTCCATCACAATAACTGATGCAAGTACAGTGCTTCTTCTCATCAAAACTTAATCTGCCTAAACTGTGTGCAATAAAACAGAACAGACTCATGCTCATTCAAATCATTTAATCAATTCAAGTATAAAAATGATTACATTATCTAACAGAATTACACTCAGTGGTTTTCCTGCTCTTATACCTTTACCCTGCATATATTTTCTCCTACGGATATAAACATTAGAAATGATTGTGCCTTCCACACGTAACTGATGAAGTTATTCAGTTTTTTCTAATAGAACCATATACTTAAGTTGAACCATGTACTTCTCATAAGCAGCGTGTGCGTTATTCATCTCAAGACTTTGAGAATATTTTTTATTGTATTTCACTCTAAAAAAATAGATTAAATAATAATAATTATAAATTATAAAATAAAACCAGATTAAAAATCGAACTCTTCCATCACCTCAACAACTGTAGGCAGCATGACACACAGGTTATGCACTCATTCCAGCACCATGGAGAGCACTTGGCTGTGTCACACACCGGGTCAGGCAGTGGCAAAATAAAGGGAGTCCACACATGAAATAAAGAGAAACTAATTTATTAGTAACTCGTTTTTACTGGTTAAAGTAAACATAAGTAATTATACTTAAACAAAAAGATTATACTTAAGACCACATGGCGGGTGGAAGACGGAGCCCAAAGCTCAGCCTAGAAGCAGCAAAAGAGACTGAACACATGGCTACCCAGCCCTTAAATCTCTGGATCCCTATACCCCCACAGGTGTGGCCAATTGGCCTGACGCCCTTTCCCAATCTCCACCCACAACCAATAGGCAGAGAGAGGGGCAGGGCGTCACACCCCCCTCCTACAGAAAAGGGGCCCCACCACATTATCCCCCCCACTCCTCCCCATCTACCCCCGTCCTCCACTCAGCAACCTGGAACCTAGGAGCACATTAAGAGTAGTGAGAAGGTAGACCTGGAAAAGAACAGAATAGACAAATCAGTGAGAACACCACCCAACTTTAAGGCAACCGAGAAAGGGCATCCGCTATCACATTTTCTGATCCCTTTATATGACGAATATCCAGATGGTACGGCTGTAAAAACAATGCCCACCGCATCAGCCGCTGATTTGGATTTTGAAGTGACCGCAGGAAAGTCAGTGGGTTGTGATCGGTATAAACAACCAACGGAGTTAGACCAGATCCCAAATAAACATCAAAATGCTGCAATGCCCATATTAATGCTAGTGCCTCCTTCTCGATCACCGAGTAATTGAACTGGTACTTATTAAACTTCCTAGAGAAGAAGGCCACAGGTTTTTCAACGCCGTGGTCTCCTGCCTGCATAAGTACAGCTCCTGCCCCCACGTTAGATGCATCCACCTGCAGGGAAAAAACCTCATTCAACCGGGGGGGCATCCAACACAGGTGCTGCACACAAAAGTGCCTTGACCTTTTCAAATGCCAGTCTACATCTATCTGACCACACAAAGTGTGCCTCTTTTTTCAAAAGTGCAGTCAGAGGCTCTACAACTGATGAAAAATTCTGACAAAAGCTTCGGTAGTATCCCACCATCCCTAAAAAGCGCATTAGCCCTTTCTTGGTGGTTGGAGGGGGATATCTTACTATTGTATCCACCTTATCCTGTAACATACGCACCTGACCCTGACCGACCTCCTTACCCAAATAGGTGACTGTGGCCTTCGCAAACTCGCATTTTGCCAAATTAACAGTCAACCCTGCCCAGACCAACTTGTCCAACAATGCGCGAATGCGCTGAATATGTTCAGACCATGTATCACTGTATATTACCACGTCATCAAGGTACACTGCGCAGCCATCCAGCCCCGCCACAACCTGGTTCATAAGGCGCTGAAATGTTGCAGGCGCATTACGCAGGCCAAATGGCATAACATTGTACTTGTACAGACCAGAAGGTGTAATAAATGCACAAATTTCCTTTGCCCGCTTAGACAGGGGAACCTGCCAATAACCTTTCAAAAGGTCAAACTTAGTCACATAAACGGCAGACCCCACCTGATCTATACAGTCTTCCATGCGGGGAAGAGGAAACACATCTGGCTTCGTAACGTTATTAACTTTACGAAAGTCAGTACATGGCCTAAAAGTTGTGTCCGGCTTACTGACCAACAGACACGGCGATGCCCAACTTGAAACGCACGGCTCAGCAATATGATTGTCCAACATATACTGAACTTCTTTGTCTAAAAGCTTGCGCTTATCTGATGAAACCCGATAAAAACGCTGCTTTATAGGTGCTGCATCACCAATATCCACATCATGCTCAATAAGATGTGTGCGAGAAGGTACATCCGAAAACAGAACAGGATAGCTTTTAATAAGGGTACCCAACTCAGCACGTTTTTTATCATCCAAATTTGCCAACATGTAATCCAAATTTTTCAGTGACTCTGAATTTTTCAATCGCCCTTGCAAAACCACATCAGTGGTCGAACTCTCCTCCATGCTGACTGCCGGAGATGAGCTCAGAACTGCAGATGCACAAACAGAAGCATTAACCATACCACTCCCAAGTTCCCCTTTCCCCACTGTCTGACGTCCGTAAAAAGGTTTTAACAAATTCACATGACACAGTCTAGTGGCTTTCCTAGAGTTTGGAGTGGCAATGATGTAATTCAAGTCTGAAGCCTGCCGTACTACAGTGTACGGACCGGAGAATTTTGCCTCAAAGGGAGAAGTCACAATAGGTTGCAGAAACAAAACCTGGTCACCAGCCTGAAACCGCTTAGGCTCTGCACGCCTGTCATACAGAGCTTTCATTTTGTGCTGTGATTTTACCAATTTTTCTTTTGCACTTTCAACCGCCAAAACCAACCTATGCCTGAAGCCATTGACATAGTCAAGCAAATTTTGGGGAGGATTTGTTATTTCCCAGCTATCTCCCAACACAGCCATGGGACCCCGTACCTTGTGACCAAACACCAAATCATTGGGGCTAAAACCTGTGCTCTCCTGAACCACTTCTCTGGCTGCCAACAGGAGCCACGGCACCCCCTCCTCCCAGTCACACCCCAGCTCTGTACAATAAGAGCGCAGTAAAGACTTCAGCGTTTGATGAAAACGCTCTAGGGCGCCCTGTGATTGCGCATGATAAGCCGAAGCTTTATTATGCTTAATGTGAAGCTGCTGCAGTATTTCGGCAAACATACCGGATGTAAAATTCGAGCCTTGATCGCTCTGAATAATTTTTGGAATCCCAAACACCGAAATGAACTGTGTCAAAGCCTTCACCACCGATTTAGTAGATATATTTCGGAGTGGATACGCCGCTGGATACCTGGTTACCTGGCACATGACAGTCAGCAAATAACTATGACCTAGTTTTGAACAAGGCAACGGCCCGACACAGTCAATAATCAAATGTGCAAATGGCTGCTCAACCACAGGAATTGGACAAAGTGGAGCCGGTCTGATTGACTGGTTTGGCTTGCCGGTTAACTGACATGTATGACACGTTTTGACATATGCTGAGATATCACGCTTCAGGCGGGGCCAAAAACAGTACCGCAACACCCGGTCATATGTTTTCTTTACCCCTGGATGCCCAGCTACATTATCATGACAAGTTTGCAACACCAAGTCCCGAAACCTTCTCGGCACTACAAACTGAAAAACAGGTTCCCCAACAAAAGCTTCTCCATGAGGCACCCATTTCCTAAACAATAAGCCTCCCTGAATAAAATAGCCTTGAGCAGAACTAAGTATCTCACCCAGCGAAAGTACTTTGTCAAACAGTTCTTTTAAACTATCATCATTTTCCTGCTCTGCAACCAACTCAGATCGTGACATAGACTTAAACTGATCAGGCAAAGTCACACAAACTTCAGCAGGTTCCAACTCTGACTTCTTGGTAGCAAGATTCTGTGCGTCACACGCAGTGGTCATGGCACGCGTCACAGCACAGACCGGATACACAACGGCAACATCTGATACACTGTCTGGTCGACCTTGACCAGGCACACTTTCAGTGACTATATTGGGAGAAGGACCATCAGCCCACACCTGCACCCCAGCAAGACCGTTCCCCAGAATTATGTCCACCCCATCCACCGGCAACTCAGTGCGCACACCCATCTCAACATCTCCCTTCACCAAACCTGAGTCAAGACACAGCCTATGCACAGGTGCAGGGAACACCACCATCCCCATTCCTCTGACCAGCACAAAGTCTCCTGTGTCAGTCTTCGACGAGAAGGGTAAAACAGACTTGCACACAAATGAGTCCAATGAGCCGGTATCCCGCAGTATCTTTACTGGCACCTGTTCAACACTACCCGGCAAAGAGACCAAACCCTCAGAAATGAATGGTCCAAAATCCTCCATGCTCTTCTGCTGCCTGGCTTCAACCTGCTCCTCAACCACTACCGCTGGGCTGAGTGAACTGGCCAAAGCCGCTGGTCTTACTTGCGTACCGGAGAATCTATTTTTTGATTTGAGGACTGGACACTCACTCTTCCAATGCCCACTGCCTTTGCAGTAATTACACGTTCTACCTTCTGCCTGCCTTTCTCGCATGCCATGCTCACTCTTAGCATAAGAGTCTGATGCACCTTTTGATGACCATAACTCTCCCTGCGCACATTATCTGAACTTAACGCATTGAAATTGCTTTTATGAATCAACACGTACTCATCGGCCAACACGGCCGCCTGACCAGGAATACCTACTTTATTCTCTGTGAGGTAAGTAGCCACATTTTTAGGTACCGAGTTTTTAAACTGTTCTAATATTACCAGGTCGCACAGTTTCTCAAACGTGTCCACCTCAGATGCTGCACACCAACGACCAAAATGGGCAGTCAGATCTCGCACAAACTCCACATGAGACTGTTTATCTCCTCTTTTCCAACCACGGAACCGCTGCCGGTACGCCTCAGGCACCAACTCATATGCTTTAAGCACCGCAGACTTAACTCGCTTGTACACTTTACAATCAGCAGCACTCAAAGTTGAGTACGCCTCCTGGGCTCTACCGGTCAGGACGCATTGTAACATTAACGCCTGATCACCCTCCGGCCATTTCCTAGACTCCGCTATTCGCTCAAATAATGAAAAGAATGAATCAGGGTCTTTTTCATTGAATTTCGGAAGCAAGCGCAAGTTATTGAATATATCAAAAGATGCCACTGGTGCACCAGACTGAAACACAGGGTTGTCACTATCCGCTGAACCTGGCAATATACCCTGTTGAATTAAGTTCAGCTTTTTATTCTGTAGCTCTAACCTAACCAACTCAGTTTTTTGCTTCACCTCTTCCAAAGCCAAGTCATTTTGCTGTTTTATATTCTGAAGTTGTACTTGTAGCTGTAATTCATGAGTTTGCTTTAACAACAAAAGTTCCTTTTGCTGTTCAAAACTCAAAACAGTACCTGCAGACGCCGAAGACTGAGTCCCCCCAACGGGTTGAATCATTCTCTGTTCCAGCAACCCTGCCATCAAACTTCCCTTAACAGACTCCTTTAACTTTTTATCCAATATCTCAATCTCATATTTCTCAGCAATTAGCAGTAACTGGTCTTTAGTACACTGATCCAGTAGTGCTACTGACGGTGAGTCAACAAATTTATCCACTGTAGACGCCATACCTGGACTACCTACACTCACAAAATAGAATAGGAGAAAGAAAAAAACAAAAACAATATCAGCTGGAACCACTAACAAAGTCTGGGACAGCCAAACCAAAATGGAACCTCCCCAGCCCTGACTAACTAAGACATTAGCGACCCCATAACTACCTTAACTCCATCCCTAGTCTTCGTGCCGCTACTGATGGGGGGTATTTATGCACTTTAGCCCACCGGGAAGAAAAAGGCAACTGTTACCAGCGACCCTCTCTTACACCGTGGATGTGCTCCCGAGACAACCGCTCTACCCACTTTTGCAGCCACACTAAAATTCCCCAAGACCAGTCCCCCTATTGGAAACCAGTCTTCTTAGCCTCACAGGGGATTCATGGTTCCATACCACATTACAAGACTGTCCCCAATAACCAAACTCAAAGTTCCAACCTTTATTTTATTGATTACAACCAAAACATTAACCTTTAAGCAAAAAAAACAAAACATAAGGACACAATGCTCTACTACTTCCAAACTCCACCGACCAAATCCCTCCTAAAACTGAAATCCAAAAGACAAAAGTCACATGTGGAACTCCCAACACTGGCAGCTACTGACTTGGCTTCAACAGGTGCTACCAATAAGCCAATCAATCCTTTGAAACCAAACAACTTACTAATGCAAAACTACAATTCCTAATAGGAACCCAAAGCAAAAGCCAGCACACAAACCATATTCAGACCATCCAGGCTGAATTTGACCAAATGACCCTTACCAAACTAAACAGACTTACACTTGTCTACAAAAATGAACTTAACAATCGGACGAGCCCCCATTTTGTCACACACCGGGTCAGGCAGTGGCAAAAATAAAGGGAGTCCACACATGAAATAAAGAGAAACTAATTTATTAGTAACTCGTTTTTACTGGTTAAGGTAAACATAAGTAATTATACTTAAACAAAAGAGATTATACTTAAGACCACATGGCGGGTGGAAGACGGAGCCCAAAGCTCAGCCTAGAAGCAGCAAAGAGAGACTGAACACATGGCTACCCAGCCCTTAAATCTCTGGATCCCTATACCCCCACAGGTGTGGCCAATTGGCCTGACGCCCTTTCCCAATCTCCACCCACAACCAATAGGCAGAGAGAGGGGCAGAGAGTTGAGTGGAACCTTGTAGCAAGTGGAAAGATCCTGTTTAAATGCTGCTGTCTTTTGCTCTCCATTCCAAATAAGGAATCTGTCTGTGGTTGTTAGGGCTTTGCCTTGAGAGTGAACATGATCTCAAATAGTTTACACAGTCTCGTTCTCACAACAGAAACACATCATGGGAAATATTCAGCACATTATTGAGGGAGGAAAGGTAGGCCTGGAGCTCAAGGCTTCCTGATCGTTTTTAGATAACTGCCACTGCTTTCTATTCTTCTGTACGTTTTGAGGTTGCTAAAAAAATACTGAATGTTTAGCAGGATGGAGTAACAGGTTCTGTTAATTTTGAGTCATTTCATTTGAGATTTTCATAAGTTAAATGTAAGTTAATACAAGGTCAACAGTACAATAGAAGGATGTGGACAAGAAAACAGTCAATCCCATCAATAAGAGCAACAGTCATGAAATATAGAATTTTAATTTAAAAAAGATTAACAACTTTTCATGATACTTCAAGTGTTACAATCATCATAATACATTTGAGATAAATAATGAATACAATTTGAACTACAAACTACAAACATTACTTTCTATCAGAGGATCTTAAAGATTACATTCGTTAAAGAGAAGATTGAGGCATCTCCTAAAACTAAAGATTCTGCGGATTCCACAGATAAAAATAGCTCCGTGGTCAATACATGTTTGCTTTGCACTGAATGCCTGTCATCATTTAAGAATCGCCCTGTTTATCAACAGATAAGCATAGACAGTTTGGATTGGTAATGGAGATATCCATTTAGTCAAACATTATTATTAAAAATACAATTTCAAATGAAATGTAATGTTTGCAGAATCATTCAATGCAATACAATTAAATGAACTCTACACAAAGGTTTTAAAGGCAGAACAGCAGAGACCACCCAAATTTGAGATCCAAACCTGGTTGAAAGCCGACCCACAGTCCTTTGCAGGATGTGTTCTCCTCGCTCTTCCCTTTTCCTGACTGAGCCAAAGAAGAAACAAAGTCAAGCTGAATTTATTATAAAGAGGTCCTATATCTCCTGCTGGGAAAAAGTGAGAGCGCTCAACTAATGTTTCAAATTGAATCTGGTTTTCAACTCTCCATTGAACAAGTGCTCCTACTCCTACATTTTTCTTTTTGACTGTTGGCAATTTACTGTGTTTGTTTGTTCATGAAGCATGACCTAAGCTTGAATGAGTGGTGAGGGAAGGTAGAGAGAACGCACTTAGAAAGTGTCTGTGTCTAAGAGAGAGTTCAAGAGAGTTTGAGAGATGGATGGATGGATGGATGGATGGATGGATGGATGGATGGCTGGATAGGAGAAATAAGAAACAAATATGGCTTTTGTTAATCTGATGAACAACAACTGCTACTGTACCACATGCCAATTGCACATGCAACTCCATTTCCAAAAATCCACACTGATGCACACACACACACACACACACACACACACACACACACACACACACACACACACACACACACACACACACACACACACACACACACACACACACACACACACACACAAACAAGTTTCTTTCCTTTTCGAATTTTCGACCCTTTCCAGTGGTTCTACCAAAAAATCAAACAAGATAAATAGCAGTGCCTAATCATGAGTATATTACTTCAATTTAGCAGAATTAAAAAAATTTGGTCTCCACACCAGTTTTTCACTTGTTGGGCTCCATTTCTTGCTTGGCCTTGATTACTGAAGAGACTGCATTAGTGATTGCAATCTCATTTACATCCTCTACATCCTGCATCCCATCTCAAGTCCCTCTGCACCAGCCAATTCACAATACAAGGGAAACAAAATGATGAATACAGCACACATACAAATCAACTCAATAACTAACATCACCTTATTTTTTGACTAAACTTTTGTTTGTGTGTTTGTGTGCCTGTGTGCGTGGGTGGATAGGTCTATAAGGGGTGAAAGGGAAGCGTCGACCTGAGGGAAGCATGGGGAGAGGAGAAAGTGTGTCCAGATGTGTAGGCCAGTGTGAAGGTACCCTACATTTATAGATACCCCTACCATAGGTATAATAAAGCACAATGTTTTTTTTTAAATATTTGCTGAGATCTATCACATGTAAAATGGATCCTTGCATTATTAAATTACATGAGCTTAGGTGTATCATGTCCCATTGAGCCTGGCTTTTTTTTTATCCCAATATCGATTAATTTACACAATTAATTCAAACATTTTATGCAATAATCCAGTTCATATGTCTGAGACTTGAAGGGGTGTAACAAACGTGCTTAGCTCTACTTCCAGTAGGGGTATCTCAGATACAAAAGCACTTTTTGGGATCCTCCCTCTTGCCTTGCCTTATGTCCTCAGGGTTGAGGTTCTGCAGTCGCCTAATGCAGCGCTGATAGTCCACTTATCCTGGGACTTGGTTCGTTAATATGCATCTCCTTAAATGCTTTTCAGCACATTCCTCTGGTCTCCAGTTTCTTCTGACAGCAGTTTGTTTTCCTAAGCAGGAATAATGATCAATCCACTGAGACAAAATATTCACTGGTGAGTGTCTCCTGATTGCCATGAACTACCAACATCTCTGAAATTCTGCAGACAAACCTGTTCACATTTTAGATCAGTACAACATTCAAAATCAACCAGTTCACTCGCTCCAAGCCCCCCCAAAATATACACTAAGCAAACATGCCCACCGCTCCCCTTGATAATGCTAGCCAATGTGACATTTTAAACATGATGAACTCCAGCCAAATAGAAGATATCAATGGGCATACACAGAAGCAAATCTCATTTGCATCACAGAGACCTTGCCTTGATGATACAATTGCAGATACTGAATTTTCTTTAGATAGCTTTGAAGTAACACTCACATGAGGCCAGGACTGTAACAGTGGTTATAAAAACATTGCGGGAGGTCATATGAGTACATAGATGAAGGTCGGTTGTAAACTTACTCCATTACCTTTGTGCTGGCATTATCTCTGTCTGAAACATCATGGGAAGTCGGATCTAGAGGGATTGCCTCGGTCTCTACTGCCACAGCAGGAGCTGGCTTGTTTAGATAAAAAGCAATAACTAATGTTAATTCGATCCTATATATCTGAGAGATCACATGGATATCCAGAGATAAACAGATAATCCGATTAACACACACAGTGCTTGTCAACTGTTCGACTGCTGTTGATACATTTTGTTGTAATTCCTTCTCATTTTAAACTATATCTTTTTTTGTTGTTTTGTCAAATTTCACACATTATTCTGTGACAGTATTTAAATGTCTATTTTTTAATGCAGTTGTTCAGGGGTACATGAAACTGGGGAGGAGAACACGATGAAGCAATGTAGGTTTGGGGTAATAAAACCGGCAAGAACTTCAATTTACTTTCAGCTTTGGTGCGCACACACATAAACACATCAAACACTCTGGCATGCATAGAGCGTTTGTTTATGTGCATAATGTCCACAAACACCTTGAGGGTAAATGTGAGCGCTTTTGTGCGCGTGTGTGCTGTCACCAGTCACCCTTTGTCACCTTCTTCTCATCGAACCGTCCACATATCAATCAGCCGCCTCATCCTTCTCCCGTCCTCCACCTCCTTATCTCTCTCTCCTCGTCTCCAATATTAAGGCACGTTATCTTTAACATCTCTACCTATTGGAGCGTAACGGCAATATAAGCCAGTCAGAGGGTGGGGGTGGGGGGTGGGGGTGCCCTGGGGGATGTGGGAGAGGGCTGATGTGACATTAATAAAGGTCAGGTCAATCAACGTGTTGCGTGCATGCCGTGTTTGTGAGGGAGCGACGGAGAGCGTGTGAGGTCATCGGTCATATATGTGCGTATATATGTCACGTTTTTGTCCATTTGTAACTGTGTGACTATGCATTTATTTATTAATATTTATTTGTCCGCCCCTGTGTATGTTTGAATGTGGTTTTGTGTATATTCATGTGTTTGTATGTGTGTGAACTGAGACAGGATTTTTAAATCAAACATGGATCTGAATGCATCTATATGTATATCTTTCTGTTTGTTTCTGATTATCTGTGTTTGTGAGAGAGGTTCCCCCAGGTATTCTCTGCAGCTTTTATGAGCTACAAAGAAAAATATCATTGCAGGCTTTTCAGGAAGCAGTATAAAGGTCTGTTACACCCTATTCAGCAGTGACTCACATTTTTGGATTGTGATAAAATCTGATTTTAATGGTCAAGGCACAACGTTCATTCTGTATTTCATATTAATTTACAGGAATGCTTTAGTATATATTTGGATCTGCCAACGTTCATTACAATGGTATTTTACCCACAGCACATTTTTTTTTATCAAAGTCATCAAAGTCCTTCAAGTTAACTCAGTGAAATGGATGCTATTTTAAAAACATTAACTTCTACAGCTTCCAATGCAAAATGCTATAATACACAGGGGGCAATGTTTTCACACGCCTTTACCCCTCTCCCACATTTCCAATGTTTAGGAATTCATAAATTGCACAATTATGATTTATTTACAATACAGATTACTCATGTAAACTAAACACAGGTAAAGCGAGTGAGCTAGGGGGAAATTTGTCGTTGTTATTGGATGCTTACCAAACCAGGAAGTGTCCCTTGAAAGTTAAAAAATAAGTTGTAATCTGTACATCTCACATCCTGCATCGTATTGACAGGAAGAAAACAAACAGTATGGAGGCCCTTTGTACAGTTTCGACTGGATTAAATTGCTGGGAGAGCCTGTGCAAATGCAATTTACAAGGATGTCAAGTTAAACTGAATAAGCAAAATCCTGCATTTAGGCATTACTGTACTCTCAGTACCTGAGAGTACAGTAATGCCTGATGTATTATTTCAATAATAGCTCTCGGACAACAACAACAACACCTTATATATGATACAGTCACAACACATCACAGCCTGAAGTGAGCTATTGCTTTTATAAAACAGACATCAAGTATGACAACATCCAAACTATGGACATATTACAATTTCAATATTTTTTTATTCATAATAATGTTTAATCATTTCAAATAAATAGGCCCTACTGGGCTGGCTGCCTGCATGTGCCAAGGCGGTTGCTATAAAAAGTACACTGGCAGCTACAACAGGTGTAACGGGTGTGGTAAGGACCCAAATGCAGTACGACGGACACACGGAGTAGTAGGAAGCAACTTTATTCCAGGCAGTACACACAACAGGAAACCAGTCTCGGATCGACTCACGGAGAAAAATCCAATCGGTGGAACGCCAAGCCGTCAGGGGAGCAGCCAGACAGAAAGCAGAGGCTAATCTCGTGGTCAGGGACAGAAGGCTATGGCGATTTATCGGGGCAGAGGCAAGGCAAGAATCTCGTAGTCGGGGACGGAAGGCTGAGTCGTGTACCGGGGCAGGGGATAGGCGGAGAGGTCCAAACAGGCAGGGTCGGCAACGGGAAATCAGTCGGAGGGTAAACGCTGGAAAGTCAGGCATGAATGCAGGGAACAATCTGGCAACGGGTGAGTGAGTGACTGGGGTTTAAATACTGAGGTGAGTAGGTGCAGCAGAGTGGGCAGGTGAGAGTGATTGAACTGATGAGGTGGGTGTGGCAGACAGGTGCACTGAATGAACTGATAAATTGAGTGAGAGATAGAGTGGCAGGAGAGAAGGGGCAGAGCTGTGACAGGCTGGTGAGGTGGGAGTCGCTGAGAGGTGAGTGTGAGAGCAGAATTGTGACAACAGGCTTGAGTTTTATTGATATCATTATTTGGCTCTTTATTTTCACTAATTGTATGTTGCCATTTTTTGTGCAACCACTGAAAAACTGCCCAATGTCAGTAGGATGACTTTAGGTTTGCCTTTATTAGCTGGAGGTGTGTTGCTCTATGTGCCAAGCCTGCTAGGACAGGGTATTTATCCTTTCCTTTCTTGCGCGGCAACATTGTCAAACCCCCTCTTTACGTTGCACTGCATGTTGTATTTTTCTCAGACCCAAAGTGATACTGTAAGTGCAAAGGAAATAGAAGTGGTATCCATGGTTTGTGGTTATAACATGGCTATGAACTAGCTAGCCGTTTTATAATTTAAAATGGACTTGAAAAAACTGAGCCTCTGCTTAAAGCCTATGCTATTTTAAACTAATCCAGTTTGAATGTGGATTAAAGCAGTACGTCACACCAAAACTTTATATTTTGACCAACATTGTACCCAATATTCACTGTTCAATATTAAAACTTTATATTATCAATAAATATTAAACGGGCAATTAATAATTTAACTGTCGAGAACACAAAATGATAACCTGGCAGACACAAGCCCGCACAAACGAACAAATTATTGCATTGCGTCTTCAAAACGTTATTTCCTACTAATCAGAATAGAAGGCTGCTGTGGTGATCTATCATAAGAGACAAATTAAAGCTGTCAGACAGGCCGGAAATGACCAAAATACACATTCATTGATGCATTAGACACTATGAACATCATTTTTACTGACAGCTTGTGTGAGTCCGGTGCTTGTGATCAGTGTGCCACTGGGAGTTACCTACCATATCATGTAACATCTTCAATTTAAAATGAATGTGTTTGCTGAGTGCAATGATGCCAACCAGAAATGTCTACGCCAAAAGATTTGAAAGTTATGAAAGAAGGCGTGGCAATGGATGCTGAGACGAATGAAAAGATGGAATTGTGAGAATGTTTAGAGAAATTTTCCTGATTAACAGAAACTTAAAGTCAAGAAAGAATGGAATTATTGGATTTGAACCCACACTTCTTGAGAGACTGGAGCCTAAATCCAACACCTTTCATCACTTGGCAAAAATAACTTATAGTTGGTGAATTGCTCCTGCTCCGCCCAATTGTTCTGAAAAAAAATCTAGTCAAAGTAATCAACAGTAAATGTTCAGTGTACCACCAACAGCAATCAGAGTTGCCAACTTAATACTTAAGAACAGCCAGTGACAAGAACAACATTTAACAGTTGACCTGGCTTGGACAAGTGTTTCCAAACTGAGATGTACAAGATATTAAGCTTGAGCTATGCTGCAGTGGACATCAATTGTTTGCCCCAAGAAGCTGATGCAAATCAAGCCATTAGAGGTAGTGTGGCCGAGTGGTCTAAGGCGCTGGATTTAGGCTCCAGTCTCTATGGAGGCGTGGGTTCAAATCCCACCACTGCCATTCTTTCTGGACTTGACTCCAAGATTATGGGAACAAATGCATCCACATACCCACTGTTGTGGTTCTGCATCTCCAGTTAAGTTAACTTCTGTGCCCAATAACTGCTGATTGTGAATTCTAACGTTGCTCACTCGCATGTTCTCAGATGCCCAAGTGTTCATTCCAACGCGTCTAAGTGAAATGTTTTCTGTCTTCATTGCTAAAGTAGACACCTTCAGGATTATTTGAGCGAATTGGGAATATTGCTAGTAACCAAGTTGCTGCAAGGTCTAACAAATGCTTAGTTTTGCAACCAGTCAGATGCTGAAATCTTGGTTCCCAAAGATTGCCACAACATCTGAACAACATATTTGCCGGTCACACAACTTTAAATAATGAGCAGAGTGGCGCAGCGGAAGCGTGCTGGGCCCATAACCCAGATGTCGATGGATCGAAACCATCCTCTGCTAGTTGGAAATGCTTAATATCTGCACAGTATCACTTTATTTTCCGTCCATTATTCGACTTCAATGTTTTCAGTTGCTTAAGCAGCCATTGCTACAAGTGCGTGAAGGAAATGTCTTCACTCTTTAATGCTGCAGTGGACATCAATTGTTTGCCCCAAGAAGCTGATGCAAATCAAGCCATTAGAGGTAGTGTGGCCGAGTGGTCTAAGGCGCTGGATTTAGGCTCCAGTCTCTATGGAGGCGTGGGTTCAAATCCCACCACTGCCATTCTTTCTGGACTTGACTCCAAGATTATGGGAACAAATGCATCCACATACCCACTGTTGTGGTTCTGCATCTCCAGTTAAGTTAACTTCTGTGCCCAATA
>NC_072451.1:27033700-27083700 GCF_027596085.1 Anoplopoma fimbria | reverse complement strand
TCCTAAGCCCCGCCCCTAAGCCCCGCCCCTCTACTGGAGAACGGGATTCGATTGGCTGTTAGATTCAGAACATCCAATTAAACAATGAAATACAAAGATTGACATATGACGTTGCTAACAGGGTGTTGGGCTGAACACATGCGGATCATGTACATATTAACCAAACTATGCTCATTTGCATGAACTCTAACCTTTGAACAGTAAAGATTATGATTCTTTATTTTAACTGTTTTCTTCATATGGATCTATTTTTACCAATACATTCTTAACTTGTGTAAAAACTATTAACATCCTAATGTCTAAATGAATTATTTAGGCAGGGCTACATACATATTGTTTGATATGTCTTATTTATATATTTTTATTTATTTAAAGTGCTTCTTTTCTTTGTTTTTATTTAAAGACAATGGTGGAGCCGGTGCCACAGTTTATACCCCAACATCTGATCTGTCCACTCACTAAGAAGATGTTTGTTGACCCTGTGAGAACAGTGTATGGTACTGTGTATGAACGCAAAGCCATTGAGGAACACCTGAAGCAGTGAGTTAATTTACTAAAAATGTGTGGCCTGTACGGTTACCTAACATTTCTTTCTACAATCAACACTTGAAATGATGAAGGCACTTGCAAATGACAAGGTAGTACAAAATGTAAACCATACTTTGGTGTTTCATTTTTTACCTCTTTACTTAAGATTTCATGTTCAGAAAACACACAGTTGCATATGAATCCTTCTTTTAATGGATTTCAAACACAAAAAGTCTCAGCAGCTGCATTGCCATATATTTTCACGGTCGACTAAACTTTTTTTTTGCAGACACAAGTACGATCCGACCGCTGGCCCAGGAAATGAGCTTGAAATGAGTGACATAAGAGCAGACCAGGACATGAAGAAAATGGTGACGGATCACCGTTCTCGTCAAATTCAGATTGACGTTACAGCGGAGTAGTTTTACAGTTCATTATGAAAAAGAAAATCAACCAGCTACTCTTAATCCTTTATCATTGCAAGTTTTTCTTTTGGGATTTATATTGGTATGTTCTTTGTTCTGTCAGTTGGGAAAGGTTTGTGCAGATTATTTTCATTAAAGTAACTAATCATTCATCTTTCATTCTAACTTTAATGAACATCGATGGACAGTTATTTGTTTTCTCTGTTGGGATGATTGTGTTAAAAGTTACTTGTTACCGTTTGATTTTTCATTGTTTTAATCCATGCTGTGCTATTTCCTTACTCACTGTTTTATCATTTAAATATGTTGTAGAAATGTTGAATATATTGAATCAAAACAACAGTTCATTGCATGTTGTATTAGTGATGGCAGAAGAAAAAAAGATTTGCGTAATACATGCAGCATTTTATGATGTATACTGATTATTAAGTCACACCCAAGTGGAACTTGTATTTAACCTGATTGTTTTAAGTGAAAGGATGAATATTGAAGCAAAACCTATTAAAGACTACTTTTCTCTCAATAAAATGATTCTCAGAAAGGTTGTCAACTTTCAACAGTTCTTTATCTCGTTTTACATTTCAAAGTTTAATTTGCATGTGATCATTTTAAAAGATTATGAACTCTGTCACATGCAAATCAAAACTATTAAGTACACTTATAAAACTGCAGAACACTGTTGAGGATAAAAACTAAATGAAGGTAAAGGTTGTAAGATTTGTATTCATTTGATGATTCAAAATAGGACAAGTGGTTCTCCAAGACTCCTTCAGACTAAGATGGGCTTTTATTTCTAGTTCGAGACTTAATTGGTTGAATTACTATCATTGCGTGAGTTGTTAGTATTAATACTACATAACTAAATACTAAATAAACACAAAAGTATAGACTGTCCAATTCTTTATACGGCTCTGGACTGGCCACGCTACTGAACCAGGGAACCAATCACCGCCTCCGATTCAACCATGACGTCACGCCCCAAACAAGAAAGGAAGTGAATCACTCTTCAAATTAAATTTCCTTGAATTAAGAACAATATGTTAAATGCTCTCTAGGCCCGAACAAACGATAAATACGTGTAATTGTACAACATTCCAAACTGACTGAGTTAAATTTAAAAGTTACAAGCTGTGTTTGTTCGCTTTCTTCCCGTTTAAACTAATCGCCTACGTCATGAATGCTTTTATTTTGAATTCTGTATCCGGATACGTGTTAAACGTGCACACAAACTTCTCGGTTCTACACATTTGCTGGATTGAATGTTGTCGACTCTGCAGATCTGAGTGGATACAGCAGGAAGGAAACAAGGTGAGTCTTAGTGGATATTGGAAACTTTCTTAAACTCTTGCAAAGCATTTCTCTCAGACTGCAGTAGTTTACTGTCTAGACTCACTGCAGTGATTTCATGTACACTAGTTCTAAGATAAGATAAGATAAGATAATCCTTTATTAGTCCCGCAGCGGGGAAATCTGCAGTCATGGCACTGATTTTACAAAGTTAATTAGTATGAATTATTGTATTTATCCATCTATAATCACAGATGTTCTCATAATAATCTTTTCAAATGTGATGTGGTCATTCCCTGAGACGTTGAGCCAATAGCTGCCATTCCTGCAGAACCGGTCCACAGGTAGGTAGGAAGTCATGTTGAAATCACAATGGATCTGTTGTCTGTAATCCACAAACATTGAGTCCATGTATATTAATGAGGTATTTATTTACAGTACCAGTCTAAAGGTTGGACACACCTTCTCATTCAACTACTTTGAAGAATCTAAAATATAAAACATATTCTGGTTTGTTGAGCATTTGTTTGTTTACCACATAATTCCATATGTGTTCCTTCATAGTTTGGATGTCTTCAATATTATTCTACAATGTAGAAAAAAATAAAAAATAAAGAAAAACCATTGAATGAGAAGGTGTGTCCAAACTTTTGACTGGTACTGTATAAAGTAGCAGAAAATATAAGTAGCCTTCTCAAGTAAAGTACAATACCTCCAAATTGTATTTCAGTATAGTAGAGTACACCTTTCTTAAAAAAAAACATTGAATGAGAAGGTGTGTCCAAACTTTTGACTGGTACTGTATTTGCACAATTAGTTTTATTTACACCCGAATTTCCACCATGGGGATCAATAAAGAAATATCTATCTTTATTTACAAATTACAGAATACTCGACTTGTATAGAGTCATTGTATTTCTTGTTTTATTGTTGGTCAGTGGTGCTTTTTATATATATTCATATCATATTTAAATGTACACCTGTTTACCTACCAACCTGTCTATGCTTCACCTTTTATAAAAAAAATAGTCCAATTTCCTTCTATGAGAGCCCATATTTGGACAATAAAGCTGAATCTGATTCTGTAATGTAATACAAAACTGTCATGTCAACATTAGGGGTAACTCACCCTGGATTAACCCCATTAAAACACACCAACATATTGCATGTTTTGGTAGTTAAACACTACACTTTACTCTCCCTTTTGCCAGATACATTAAATTAAATATACATGCCTGCATAAAAAAAAGAGTGAAAAGGTATTTGCCACTATAAACATCAACCACTGTGGTCTGATTTACTGCATTTAAGTGAGTCTCTAGCAGATACAGAGCCCCTGTTTGCCATTTGTGCTTCCGGGCCAATCAGAATATTATTTCATATAAAACAACCTAGAAAAAAATCTATTAAATTCAATATTTTTTTTTAATTCAGACAAATTAATTTCCCTCTCATACTGCTGAGAAGTTAAGAAATGCCTGTTTCCTGGAGAAACTGCTATTCAAAGCAACACATTAGCAGTAGCAAATTGGGCACTAATAGTAACTAATATTAATGGTTACTTTGTCACTTTCTTTTATGGATGTAACAATATGATGAGTACATGCTGTTGAATTATTCATTAACATTCACTTTCACTTTTACCTCTTGCAAAATAGATACTTTTTTTTTCAATCACCATAACTTTGATACATCTTCTGCTCGGCTTCATGATCACATATACTGATCAAATTAACCCACAGCCTTCCTCTGCCTGTGTGCTGTGTTTCCTTTGTCTCCAGAGAGATGTGGTGGGTGCTGTGGGTGCTCGCTGCCTTGCTGGCTCTCTTCTGTACTCTGGATGTGTGGTACTTCCTCCGGGCGGCTGCCGTGGTCCTCCGGGCCTGGTTCCAGCCTCCAATATGGGACGTCACTGCAGAGCAGATCCGAACAGGCCGGGTCAGTTCCAATGACATCGACATGTGCCACATGAACAACGCTCGTTACCTCCGGGAGTGTGACTTTGCCCGCTTCTCTCTCTACATGCGTAACGGGGTGTTCAAGGCACTGCGAGCGCTCAAAGCTTCAATGGTCGTGGGGGCCACCACCATCCGTTACCGCAGGGCTCTGTATATAGGTGAGGGGTACGAGCTGCGTAGTCGTGTCGTCACTTGGGATGACAAAGCTTTTTTCCTGGAGCAGAGATTTGTGTCAACAAAAGATGGGTTGGTGTGTGCCGTCATGTACTGCAAGCAGAGTGTCATACGCAGCAGCCCAGACAAGATCATGCAGCACCTGTGCAAGCGGAAGGTAAGGAACGAATGATTAACACACATGTCAGTTGGACACCTTTTTGATTATTGAGGGACATTGAGTCTATGGTGTGCTCCTTTGCAGGTGGAGTGTCCTGAGTTTCCAGAGGACCTTCAGCACTGGGTCAACTTCATCTCCGCCAGCAGCCAGGCCCTCAGAGCCGAGGGTGGACTAGACGATAAGAACAAATAAGACATTGCTTGGACATCTTTAAGATAAGCTTTTTGTATAACAGCTTATTTACCAGCTCAGGATTAAAAGGACATTTGTCTTCTGTTCACAATGACTTGACTTAAACACACTTGTGCCTACACATCTGAATATAAGCTTTACTAAGACCCCAATACATGTCAACACTGGAAAAAACTAGCACACTAGATTGTTTGGAGAGGCCGGAAACTGATTACGCAATCAGTAATAATAAAGTAATATTGTTGTATAAAGTTAATCTTTGTGTATAACGACTGCAATAAAACAGATTTTGAAATACTATTGCACTTTTATGCCCTCACTATAGATATATTCCTTTATTGATCCCCATGGTGGAAATTCGGGTGTTGCAGCAGCTCAACTACAGAGAAACAGATAATAAATACACATATTATACAATAAAAAATAAAATAAAGATGTACAGTATATCCACATGGGGGGGGGGGGGGGGGGCTGGTCAGCATGATGACAGACTGTGGTCTCCGCTGTTGTTGTACAGTCTGATGGCAGTGGGCAGAATGAGCCGATGACTGAAAGAGCTGCCCAGCTGCCACAGTTCCTCATGGAGCGGGTGAGAGGGATTGTCCAGGATGGCTCTGAGTTTGGCCTTCATCCTCCTCTCACCCACTGACTCCAGGCTGTCCAGCTCCAGACCCACCACAGAGCTGGCTTTCCTCACCAGCTTGTTGAGTTTGTTGGCATCTCCAGTCCTGATGCCACCACCCCAGCACACCACTGAAAAGAAGAAGGCGCTGGCTACCACAGACTGGTAGAATGCCTTGAGCAGTTTATTACAAACACACTGAACGACCTCAGCCTCCTCAGGAAGAACAGCCTGCTCGGTCCTTTCCTGTAGAGGGCGTCAGTGCTGTGTGTCCAGTCTAGTTTATTATTAATCTGCATATGGGCGCACTAACTAGCCCAAGATCACAAATTCATTCATTCATTCATTTTCTGTAACCTGCTTATCCAGTTAAGGGTCACAGGGGTGCTGGAGCCGATCTCAGCTGTCAATGGGCGAAGGCAGGGTTCACCCTGGACAGGTCGCCAGCCTATCACAGGGCAGACATATATAGACAGACAACCATTCACACTCACATCCACACCTACGGGCAATTTAGAGTCTTCAATGAACCTTAGCTGCATGTTTTTGGACTGTGGGAGGAAGCCGGAGAACCCGGAGAGAACCCACACTGACACGGGGAGAACATGCAAACTCCACACAGAAGGTTGTCTAGCCCGGGAAATGAACCCGGGCCCCTCTTGCTGTGAGGCGACAGTGTTAACCACTGCACAGCCCCATGTGTCCAGTCCAGTTTATTATTAATCTGCATATGGGCGCACTAACTAGCCCAAGATCACAAATTTAAAAATTAAAAACACAAATAAATGGACTCGAGAAGCTTAGCAATCTGTAAAACACCTCCCACCGCATGCAGGACATTCTGGCTGCTTCACCCCCGGTGTGTGAAGGAGAGGTACCGCAGGTCCTTTCTTCCGGCTGCTGTCAGGTTGCACAACCGACTCTGCTCCCAGCAGACCACATGACACATGACACTAAAAACCTGTGCAATACAATACACTGTGCAATTATAGTTATAATAGTTTTCTGTCTGTATATATAATATTTCAGTTATTGTGGATTCTTTACTGTTTTTATTGCTTATTTATAATACTTGGGGGTTTTTTCTATCTTGTCTTTCTTTTACTATGTCTCTTGTTTTGCACTATCCTCTCTTATTATTATTTTTATTTTATCTTAAACCCTCTGTCCTTACACTCTCCAAGTGGATGAGGAGAGATTTGTCCACTGTAGAAGTTAATTTACTCCAGCAGATGGCAGTACTGCACCACCAAGAACGCTGCCTTTTTAAACTGCCCGAAGAAGAAGAAGAAGTAGTGACGTCACACACCCGGAAGTTATGTTCATTCATTCTACCGGTTTCTTCTAAGTTGTAGCGCATCCGATGGTAGCACTCTCTCCTGGACGCACGGTAAGTTTCACAGCTATAAACAAAGATACGTCGCCCGTATTTGTGCTTGTGCTTTAAATGTTGACAGTGAGAAAACGATGCAAAGAGTGTGGTGTCTTTTTTTATTATTTTTTCTTTCTCTGCAAAGGCCACCCACTGCTGGTGGCTAGCAGCTAAGCTAACAGATTTGGCTGTCACAGCAAGTTGCGCCCCCGTTCGTTTGAAACGAGCCCTCAAGGGTGAGGCGGAGGGTCATTATGGGGGAAGTGATGGCGATGCTTCCGTGTTTGTAGCTGTAATGTTAAGCCAACGTGTGTGGAAACCTGGAAAACCTGTGTGTTGTTTTTGCACACATCTGCACTGACATTGACAGGTCAAAGGTGCATCCGATTAATGTTGAATAGTGTGTTAAAGCATTTAGAAAACACCTCCTCCTTTTATGTTAACATGTTTTTAGGAAATTGCTGCTATCAACTGTTTAATTGCTATATACCTTTTAATGCATTTTAATTGATTTTCTATGCTTAATTGCTGTACTATATGCATATATCATATATCATATTACGTTCTTACTACCTTTCACCCTATACTATATCTCATATCAATACAAATACTCTGTGCAATACAATAGTTATAATAGTTTCTGTCTGTATATATAATATTTCAGTTTTTACTGTTTTTTACTGGGGTTTTTTATTGCTCATTTGCTTATTTATAATTGCTTATTTTTTATCTTGTTTTATTTACTATGTCTCTTCTTTGCACTATCCTCCCTGCTGCTGTAATCCTGTAAATGTCCCCGCTGCGGGACTAATAAAGGATTATCTTATCTTATATCTCATATCACATCCCCTCAGATCACACTTTACCCTATTATACTATATTATGTCAATATGTGACTGATTTCTGTGGCATATTCTGTGTTATCCGTATAATGCAATTCTATACAAACAACAAAGTTCCATTAATTAAAGGCCCCATATTGTATAAATTTTGATTTTTGTGTCTTTTTTTTTTTTTTTTTTAAATGATAAAAGAGTTCCTAGGTGCTACTAATACTTAGACCCTTTTAACCGTTTTTAATGTAAACATTGTAAATGCTCCTCAGTTTATTGCATGTTGCAGTGTGAATAACAACAGTTGGCAGGAAGTAAACATGAACCCAGAGTCTTTTTAACATCCAGAGATCTAAGCATCTTCTAGTAGAAACTCAAAATACAAGTATGAGCCTGGTAATGAGCACAACATCTCTTTTTAATAATATCATCAGACTGGTGTACTCTGTTAACATGAACTTGCTGACCCTGTACACTACCAAACCATGTCACTTTACCTCGAAATTTGACTCCAAATATTTTTGTAAAGTGTTATATTTTATTCTATTCTTATTGTAATTTTATGTACCTCTTATATTTAATTTTACTTTCTATTCATCTCTACTATTGCTGTCCCCCCCTGGTGATCAATAAAGGTTTATCGGATCCTATTTGGACTGTTCCAGAGAGATGTTGCTGTTGGTGCTGGGTGCCCTCCTCCTGCTCTTCTGCACTCTGGATGTATGGTACTTCCTACGAGGGGCCCAGGTGTTCATCGAGGCGTGGTTCCAACCCAGAGTACGGGACATGCTGGCTGAGCAAACCATTGAAGGGATGGTCCTCCCCCATGATATAGACTACATGGGCCACATGAACAACTCCCGATATCTAAGGGAGTGTGACTTTGCCCGCTTCCACCATTACATGCGAAACGGGCTGTTCATGGCTTCACGTAAACTGGGGGCCAGATTGGTGGTAGGCGCCTCCACCATCCGGTACCGGCGCTCCCTGGCCTTCCGTGAGGCTTTTGAGATTCGGACCAAAATAGTGGGATGGGATGAGAAGGCGTTTTACGTGGAGCAGCGCTTTGTGTCCAAGAAAGATGGTTTTGTCTCTGCGATCATGCTCTGCAGGCAGAACGTGGTGCACTGCAGCCCGGAAAGCATTCTCGAGTTTGTCTGCAAAAGGAAGGTGAGGAATAGCTGGAAATAGAGAAAATAATTTGTATGAGTGTGATAGGTTTGCAGCCGATGACAATTTTCAACATCAATTAATCTGATGCAGATTATTATTATTATATTACAGTTTCTCAAAGCCCACAGTGGTGATATCAAGTTGTTGTTTTTTCCCCAAACAATACTCAAAAATATTTTTAAAAAATGGTTTACTATTGAATAAGAAAGAAAAAGCAGCATATCTGCAAAATTCAGAAAATGGACCTAGAAAATATTTGGCATTTTTGTTAGAATATTGCCTTTTATTGGAATAACTGACGCTCAAAATAGTTACCAGTTATTTTTTAATCAGCTGATTGATTGATCAACTAATCATTCGAGCTCTTCTGTCAATGGGGCTAAGAAGTGTTAAAAAATGTCCATCACTCATTCATAAAATCCAAAGTTAATCTTCAAATATTATGTTACGTTATGTGTGACCAACAGTTAGAAATCAAACGGTATTCAATTTTTTATCACACAAGTCAGAGACAAACATCAGATTCTTCCATTTTGGGGAGCTGGAACCTGGGAAGGTTTTGCTTGTTTTGCTTCTGGACTGTGGCTTTATTCTTTTAATTTGTTTCTGGTCATTTTGTGTTTTTGTGCAGATTGACTGCCCGGAATTTCCTGAAGACCTCAAACACTGGATCAGCTTCATCTCTGCCAGCAGCCAGGCTCTGAGAGCAGAGAGTGGACTGGAAGAGAAAAACAAGTGAAGTCCCACACCATGAAACCCTGGATCATGAGTGTAGGCCCAAATATCATTTACATTGCACGCACATATAGAGTATACATACATGCACACAAGCAGTGAACATCGTAGAGAGTTTTTAGTTGACTGAAAAGATTCCATTTATCTCTGTTTTTGAGTTGATCCTTTATTTTTTTGCTTGATGTGAACAGAAATACTGAACATACATGTATGAAAACTTGAACTATAAGGTATTCCACGTTTTAAAATGCACTATATGCATTGGGATCATATTGAAAGTTCTCTCAGAATAAAGTGACACAGCAAAGTAGCTTTATCCTTGCAGCTTGTAGACTGGCTTTAGACATTTTCATTTTAGCAGAATCCTCTGACTTCAGATAAGCATGTAGAGCAAAAGTAAATCTTCCACTGACATCAATGCATGTTTTAAAACAAACAGAATATTTTTTTTGTGCCTGTTTCTCTTGCTTAGCCATAGTTTACAGCTACAATTGCAGAGAATTATACCTTTTACAAAAAACTAAAAGCGTAGGAGTGATGAAATACTTGAATGGACACCATGTACTGTCAATTGTTTTAATCTTCCCATCAGCATTTTGCACAAAGTAACCCAGGTGAATAGACAAACTGAATTCCTGTTCACAATCAGAAAGGGAATATTCGACTTTGAAGGATCGTTTTGATCAGTGCTGTATTGTTCTTTTACAGACTGTATAAAACATGCATTTAAAGGGTGGGCTTCTTGATTGGAATTGTGTGTAATCTAAAAGAAAGTGCTCAAATTCAAATGAACGGGCATGATGAGCTAATTTTAATGTGAGGTTGCTGGCAACTTTTCAAAACCTGCAACGCATGGGAAACACTGATGTTGGACGATGCTTGGCCTTTTGAAATCTGAAACCTTCCCTTTAATGCATCAAAGCTTTATTTGTGACCAAAGTAATGTATTGTTCTGTATGAAGAGGAAACAAAATCAATTGTTAAAGATGTATGTCTAACCTGCTATGTATGTTGTTGATACACTGAAAATCCTGCTGGATTTATTCAAGTCTGAATATATTCACTGTCCTTTTATTTTCCACTTATATTATTTATCTATTGAAATTAGTTAATGTACCAAACTTTATTTATTGTGTTTGTTAATTATTTAAAGGCATTTTGAATAAAAAATGCATTGTAAACAGTTTCTGTGACTGGGTTTTTTAAGTGCTTGTTATTCAGCAATTTCCTCACCTACTAATGTATAGTGGTTTTGTGGTAACACCAGTAGTTGTACCTCACAAAGTATTTACAGTATGAACATTTATTCTTTCATAACATACATTATGTGTTACCAGGGGCTGAGGAAGTATGCATTTAGAAAACACTTTAATATTGCAGCTGGTAAAAGTAGAGCTGATAATACATCATTATGTATTTGCTGATTTGTATTTTGTATTATTAATCTGAAAATAATCTAAAAGTGCAACATTTTGCCACTCTAGGTGAGTAAAGCATAAAGAAGCAGAAAATATAAGTGGCATACTAAAGTGAAGTACATTACATTTTACATTACATTACAGTCATTTAGCAGACTCTTTTATCCAAAGCGACTTACAATAAGTGTGTTCAACATAGGTACAGTACCAGTCAAAAGGTTGGACACACCTTCTCATTCACCTACTTTGAAGAATCTAAAATATAAAACATATTCTGGTTTGTTGAGCATTTGTTTGTTTACCACATAATTCCATATGTGTTCCTTCATAGTTTGGACGTCTTCAATATTAATCTACAATGTAGAAAAAAATAAAAATAAAGAAAAACGATTGAATGAGAAGGTGTGTCCAAACTTTTGACTGGTACTGTATAAAGTAGCAGAAAATATAAGTAGCCTTCTCAAGTAAAGTACAATACCTCCAAATTGTATTTCAGTATAGTAGAGTACATGCGTACATATACAACACAAATAGCCTACTTTTACATTACATTACATTCATTTATCAGACGCTTTTATCCAAAGTGTCTTACAATAAGTGTGTTCAACATAGGTATTCAAGAGAACTACTAGTCACCAGAAGTCATAAGTGCATCTCCTTTCTTAAACAAGCATCTAAGAGCAGAAACCAGAGCAAAAGTACAGTGCAGAAGCAAACTAATACTTAAAATAAGAAACGTTCATAACACTGTTTCCATTTTTTTTATAGTGAGTGATTTCAGCCATCAAATATATGACACCATTGAAGTTACTTTAGTTACTTTTTATACACTTTATACTCTGTTTGCTATACACTTTATACAATGTTTGCACAACCAAAACCAATGTTTACACTGCACTGTTTGCACAAATTTAGAATTTTAAATACTCACCTGCTGTACATAGTAAAGTTTTCATTCCTTTTGTGTATTTTATCTGTATATTGCTGTTATTGTGTTGTATATTAATAATAATAACTTTATTTATATAGCACCTTTTAAAAACAAGGTTTACAAAGTGCTTCGACAGACAAGCCAGCAAAACAGTGCAATAGAAGAAACATTAGAACAATCGTTAGGATAAAACTAAACTAAGAAACAAAATGAAATAACGAATCAAATAAACGAACAAAATAAATAAAATCAAGTGAAATAGGTAAAATATAGTAAACGAATATAAGATAAAATACTAAGACCAAATGAAAACGAAACATTAAAACGACGACATCACATAAAAGCCATTCTGTAAAAATGTGTTTTAAGAAGTGATTTAAAAGTATATATTGTATATATGTTGTTATTGTGTTGTATATTGTTGTTATTGTGTTGTATATTGTTGTTATTGTGTTTCATATTGTTGTTATTGTGTTGTATATTGTTGTTATTGTGTTGTATCTTGTTATTGTGTTGTATATTGTTGTTATTGTGTTGTATATTGTTGTTATTGTGTTGTATATTGTTGTTATTGTGTTGTATATTGTTGTTATTGTGTTTCATATTGTTGTTATTGTGTTGTATATTGTTGTTATTGTGTTGTATATTGTTGTTATTGTGTTGTATCTTGTTGTTATTGTGTTGTATATTGTTGTTATTGTGTTGTATATTGTTGTTATTGTGTTGTGTATTGTTGTTATTGTGTTGTATATTGTTATTGTGTTTCATATTGTTGATATTGTGTTGTATCTTGTTGATATTGTGTTGTATATTGTTGTTATTGTGTTGTATATTGTATATTGTTGATATTGTGTTGTATATTGTTGTTATTGTATTGTATATTGTTGTTATTGTGTTGTGTATTGTATATTGTTGATATTGTGTTGTATATTGTTGTTATTGTGTTGTATATTGTATATTGTTGTTATTGTGTTGTATATTGTTGTTATTGTGTTGTATATTGTTGTTATTGTGTTGTATCTTGTTGTTATTGTTGTGTATATTGTTGTTATTGTGTTGTATATTGTTGTTATTGTGTTGTATATTGTTGTTATTGTGTTGTATATTGTTATTGTGTTTCATATTGTTGATATTGTGTTGTATCTTGTTGTTATTGTGTTGTATATTGTTGTTATTGTGTTGTATATTGTATATTGTTGTTATTGTGTTGTATATTGTATCTTGTTGTTATTGTGTTGTATATTGTTGTTATTGTGTTGTATCTTGTTGTTATTGTGTTGTATATTGTTGTTATTGTGTTGTATATTGTATCTTGTTGTTATTGTGTTGTATCTTGTTGTTATTGTGTTGTATCTTGTTGTTATTGTGTTGTATCTTGTTGTTATTGTGTTGTATATTGTTGTTATTGTGTTGTATATTGTTGATATTGTGTTGTATATTGTTGTTATTGTGTTGTATATTGTTGTTATTGTGTTGTATATTGTTGTTATTGTGGTGTATATTGTTGTTATTGTGTTGTATATTGTATATTGTTGTTATTGTGTTGTATATTGTTGTTATTGTGTTGTATATTGTTGTATTGTGTTGTATATTGTTGTTATTGTGTTGTATATTGTATATTGTTGTTATTGTGTTGTATATTGTATATTGTTGTTATTGTGTTGTATATTGTTGTTATTGTGTTGTATATTGTTGTTATTGTGTTGTATATTGTTGTTATTGTGTTGTATATTGTTGTTATTGTGTTGTATATTGTTGTTATTGTGTTGTATATTGTTGTTATTGTGTTGTATATTGTTGTTATTGTGTTGTATATTGTTGTTATTGTGTTGTATATTGTTGTTATTGTGGTGTATATTGTTGTTATTGTGTTGTATATTGTTGATATTGTGGTGTATATTGTTGTTATTGTGTTGTATATTGTTGTTATTGTGTTGTATCTTGTTGTTATTGTGTTGTATATTGTTGTTATTGTGTTGTATATTGTTGATATTGTGTTGTATATTGTTGTTATTGTGTTGTATATTGTATATTGTTGTTATTGTGTTGTATATTGTTGATATTGTGGTGTATATTGTTGTTATTGTGTTGTATATTGTTGTTATTGTGTTGTATATTGTATATTGTTGATATTGTGTTGTATATTGTTGTTATTGTGTTGTATATTGTTGTTATTGTGGTGTATATTGTTGTTATTGTGTTGTATATTGTTGTTATTGTGTTGTATATTGTTGTTATTGTGTTGTATCTTGTTGTTATTGTGTTGTATCTTGTTGTTATTGTGTTGTATTTGTTGTTATTGTGTTGTATATTGTTGTTATTGTGTTTGTTGTTCGCTGCTGCTGGCTGGCTGAGGGCTACCTAACGAAATGTCGTTGTATCACTACAATGACAATAAAAACCTCTTTATCTTTTTACCTTTATTTTGAAATGAAGGGATCTTTAAAGTTTAAATCCCCTGCTTCCGGTAATGCCTCCTCGGCCATCTGCTCGCTTCCTGTAAACAAAGCAGCAGCTGTCTGTCAGTCAGTCTCTCGTGTTTTCTCGTTTCCAGCCTTTCTGTTCCGACCTTACGATGGCTCAAGCCGGCCTGCTGCTGGACAAGGACCAGTTCAACTGCTCGGTGTGTCTGGACGTGCTGCGGGACCCGGTGACCATCCCATGCGGACACAGCTACTGCTCGGACTGCATCCAGAACTACTGGGACCAGGACGACTACCTCGGGGTGTTCGTGTGTCCGCAGTGCAGACACAGCTTCAACCCGAGGCCACTGCTCGCCAGGAACACCATGCTGGCCGACGTGGTGGAGAAATTCAAAAAGACTGGACTGCAAGAAGCCACGACGACGACTGCGACTGTTGGCCAGAGCTTCGCTGAGGCCGGAGACGTGCAGTGCGACGTGTGCACAGGGAGGAGGCACAAAGCGGTGAAGTCCTGTCTGGTGTGTCTGGCCTCCTACTGCGACCTCCACCTGCAGCCACACTACGAGTCTGCTGCCTTCAAGAAACACAAGCTGGTGTCGGCCTCCAAGAAGCTCCAGGAGACGATCTGCAGCCGACACGACAAGCTGCTGGAGGTGTACTGCCGCACCGACAAGCAGTGCATCTGTTACCTGTGTCTGACAGACGAGCACAAGGGCCACGACACGGTGCTGGCAGAGGCCGAGATACAACACAAGCAGGTATATGAGTATTATTATGTTCCTTTATTGATCCCCATGGGGGGAATACACATACTACACATACTATACAACTACACAGACAATAATACACATACTACACATACTATACAACTACACAGACAATAATACACATACTATACAACTACACAGACAATAATACACATACTATACAACTACACAGACAATAAATACACATACTATACAACTACACAGACAATAATACACATACTATACATACTATACAACTACACAGACAATAAATACACATACTATACAACTACACAGACAATACTATACAACTACACAGACAATACATACTATACAACTACACAGACAATAATACACATACTATACAACTACACAGACAATAATACTACACATACTATACAACTACACAGACAATAATACACATACTATACAACTACACAGACAATAAATACACATACTATACAACTACACAGACAATAAATACACATACTATACAACTACACAGACAATAAATACACATACTATACAACTACACAGACAATAATACACATACTATACTATACAACTACACAGACAATAAATACACATACTATACAACTACACAGACAATAAATACACATACTATACAACTACACAGACAATAAATACACATACTATACAACTACACACAATAAATACACATACTATACAACTACACAGACAATAAATACACATACTATACAACTACACAGACAATAAATACACATACTATACAACTACACAGACAATAAATACTACATACTATACAACTACACAGACAATAAATACACATACTATACAACTACACAGACAATAAATACACATACTATACAACTACACAGACAATAAATACACATACTATACAACTACACAGACAATAAATACACATACTATACAACTACACAGACAATAAATACACATACTATACAACTACACAGACAATAAATACACATACTATACAACTACACAGACAATAATACACATACTATACAACTACACAGACAATAAATACACATACTATACAACTACACAGACAATAAATACACATACTATACAACTACACAGACAATAATACACATACTATACAACTACACAGACAATAAATACACATACTATACAACTACACAGACAATAAATACACATACTATACAACTACACAGACAATAAATACACATACTATACAACTACACAGACAATAAATACACATACTATACAACTACACAGACAATAATACACATACTATACAACTACACAGACAATAAATACACATACTATACAACTACACAGACAATAAATACACATACTATACAACTACACAGACAATAATACACATACTATACAACTACACAGACAATAATACACATACTATACAACTACACAGACTAAATACACATACATACTACACAGACAATAATACACATACTATACAACTACACAGACACAGACAATAAATACACATACTATACAACAAAATAAAGATAGATAATCAGAACAAAGCATCTGATTGATTCAAGACAAGGCTGCTGATCAGTTTAACATAGATCTGGTCTGATGGGATCTATGTGGTGTAAAAAAAACAGTGAAATTCTCCTTCACTTTACATGTTTCTTAATGTTTTATTTAATTTTATCCTGTATTTAAAAAAAGCTAGTATCTTTGAGATCAAGGTCTCCTTCTCAGGAAAACAAATTAACATATACAGTACCAGTCTAAAGTTTGGACACACCTTCTCATTCAACTACTTTGAAGAATGTAAAATATAAAACATATTCTGGTTTGTTGAGCATTTGTTTGTTTACCACATAATTACATATGTGTTCCTTCATAGTTTAGATGTCTTCAATATTAATATACAATGTAGAAAAAAATATAAAAATAAATAAATAAAAACCATTGAATGAGAAGGTGTGTCCAAACTTTTTGACTGGTACTGTAGGGTTGGAGTATGGAATACCCCAGGAATCCACAACAACACACACTTTACAAACTAAATACATTGGTTCCATATTAAAGAAAAATGTAAATGGTATAAAATGACAAAAGTCAAATGTTTTAATATCTTCAAAAACTTTTGTATAGTGTAGAGTTGTAGGTCTGGTCTACTGTGGTCTTTGGGGAGGAAAAGCTGTGTGGGTATATAATTATATGATTTTAATAGTCTCTGTAGGCAACCATATACATCCACCAATTCTTTTTTTACCATTTGTTAAATACTCAAGGTAATATAAGTGTAGGAAAACACAAAAAATTACAACAACACACAATTTTTAAATCAAATAAAAAATGAAAAAACAGTACAAGTGGCATTCAAAATGCTCAAGTATAATGGTTTTAAAACTGTCATAAGAGATTTTAATTAAAAAAAAATTTGTAATGTGTACAGTTGTAAACCATGCCTAATGTGGTCCGGATGGCAGTGAAATCACTCTTTTATTCAGTCTTCACAACTAAAATAAAAGAGTCAGATCTTAACTATGGGTTTTAAACAGTCTTTATGGTCTCCATGTTAAACTAGTCCTGGTTTGAAAACTTAAGTACAGTTTTGGACTAAATCTGGTCTGACAGAGAAAAAGCTATTACATTTACAATATAATGAAATCAGTTGTATTTCGAAAATGAAAAATGGCGTAATGTAACTATGCAGATACTCAGATCACTATTTATTAAAGTAACTTTAATTTCAAGTTTTCATTACATTTTTTCCTCAGAGGCAGCTTGGTGACCTGAAGCAGAGCTCTCATCTGAGGATCCATCAAAGGGAAAAGGGAGCCCAGGAGATCAGACAAGCCATTTTCTCTCTCTCTGTAAGTGGACTGATATATAAATACAGTAGATCACTACATACATGCTTAAAAAGCCTCACCTCCTCCAGTTCACACCGAGACAGTTTAGATGATTCCTTTTCTTCGCTTTGTGTCTCCCTCCAGCGTTCTGCTCGGGTGGCAGCGGCGGAGAGCGACGCCCTCTTCACCGAACTGATCCGGTCGATCGAGCTGAAGCGTTTCGAGGTGAGGGAGCTGATCAATGCCCAGGAAAAGACCGCCGTCAGTCAGGCTGAGCAGCTGCTGGAGAAGATCCAGAAGGAGATCGCAGAGCTGAAGAAGAACGAGGCTGAATTGGACAAACTTTCCCACACCGAGGACCACGTCCGCTTCCTTCAGGTACTGATGCTCAGATTAATACCATCAGAGGTGGCAAGTAACTAAGTACATCTACTCAAGTAATATGCCTTAGTGAAGTAACAGCACCTCAATATTGTACTTGAGTATTGTCTGTTACTTTTTACTTCGACTCCATGACATTTCAGGGGAAAATATTGTACTTTTTACTTCACTACATTAATGCATGACATCTGAAGTTACTAGTTATTCTGCAAATATAGATTTTACCTGCAAAACAAATGATTAGTTTATAAAGTATGATGCCTCATTCAGCGCACAATTGCACATTGTTTATTGAGTCATTTTAGTCCTTAAAGTATTGTCTTGTTTAAAAAAAAAAGTAAAAAATAAGTGCTGTAGAATTCCAAGCTGTTTAAATGCAAACAAACTTATTTCATAATATCTCATAATTCTATTGCAGCAAACTGGCCAATTTCTCCTTGTTTCAAACTACAGACTCGTGTGTAGAACATTTTTAGACAAGTTGATTTTAAAAACAAAAGTATCTTCACTGCAACTACAGATCTCTTTTTCACTTGTTTTGGGAAAATAAGGTTTTATATACAATATACTAAGTAAAATACCATCAAATAAGTCATTTCTTTTGATACTTATGGTATATTTTGCTGTCAATACTTCAGTGCATAAGATTTTTGAATGCAGGACTTTAACTTGTATTGAAGTATCTTTTTATTGTGATGCTACTACTTTTACCTAAGTAAAGGTACTGAATACTTCCTCCAGCACTGGATACCTAACAGGCAGATCTTTTGTTCAGATTTCCAGCACAGTAACACGCTTTGTCTCTGTGTTTGTTATTCCAGAGTTGTCAGTCTCTCCATGCTCCACCTGTGCTGCCAGCTTTGCCTTTGGTCACTGTTGACCCCAACCTCACCTTTGGCCCAGTGATGACAGCTGTGGAAGATTTTAAAGGACTGTTGCAGGAGGTCTGCCAGGGAGGATTTGTTTGCATCTATGAGAAAGGTAATAACAAAGGTTTTTGTTTTTTTATCAAATTAGTGTTTTTATCTGATTCAAATTATGTATCAAACTCTGTGATTTTCTCTCTTTTGTAGTGAGGGATATAGTGATTGTAAGTCCTCCAAACCCTGCTGTACAGCCGGACACAACACAGCCCAGTGATGGTGAATCAGCAGCACAAATAGAAGCAACACTAAGTGAGTATAAAACTGGCCATGCTCGTTTTTAAAATTGGATTTTGATGACTCAGCCAATTACAGCTTTCAATACAGGTGTCAAAACACCTCAATACTTTTGGTAGTCAGGGATGCATTTAATAAACTAGTTATAACAAAAATGGGATATGAATATCAATCAATTCAAGCACTTGGTGGTAAATCATTCCAGGCCATACCATTCAGTCTGCTTTTCATTGATATTTTTCATACTTTGATTGCATTCTATCCAATATTAAAAATGGAACATGGACTAAACAATGGAACAACAACTAAACATGTTAAACCCTGAAGAAATGCTGTGTGTGCATCCCATCCTTATCACAATATCATTCAGCACAAACACCTTACTCAACATGTTTGTTTATAGTAGAGTTTGCTGAATCTGCTGAAGTGCTGCAGATTCTGACAGATGTGTGGATGTGGGAGACTTTGCAGTAACTGTGTTTGTTCTCTTTGTGCTTGCAGTGATCCCTCCAGCTGGCCTAGACCAATTTCCTGTGAACCCTCTTAACCCTTTTCTCACTCCTGGATCTGGTGTGCCCACCTTTGCCTTCTCACCACTTGGTAAATACAGCTATTATGAAAATGTACAGGTATTTCAGCATTAAACCATTAAACCAGAGAACATTTTACACGAGCAAAACCAAATGCAAATTGTATCACAAATGTTTATTAAATGACGGGGGGGGGGGGGAGAAACAAATTCAGTATATTTAACATAAATCCTGCAGTGGAGGAAAAGGTATTGATATATTTTACTTGAATAAAATCCTTATTATCACTATAAAAATACTCCGTTACAAATAAAAGTCCTGCATTGATAATTTTACTAGGTCAAAAGTACAAACATATTAGCAGTATATGTACTAAAAGTATCAAAAGTAAAAGTACCCATGAGGCCACAGAATAAACCCTGTCAGAGTGTTCTATCAGTGGACTACAATTACTGATGTGTAATTAAGAAAGCAGCTTGTCAAGATGATAGATGGTTGAGGTGGAGATCATTTTTACAGTAATGCTAAAGTTCACGCCCAAGAAAATATATGTAACTTGATTTGTGAATGTTTTTGTCGCCACAAGGTGCTGTAGACTACTAACTGCTGTTCTGTCTGCCCAGGCACCAAACTGTTCTCGGGATCCAGACAGAGACACCTTCAGCGACGCTCTCACCCGAGGAGGAAATAGACCTGTAGTGGACATCAAAATCAACATTTCACATGAATGAATGTCATTATACCTCAGTGCTCTTCTCACACAAATCTGTACTGACACTCTTGAACTGTATATTTAATAATTCACCTTTTGGTATTAATTTAGTTGTTGTGTTTTCACCAATCAGCTACAGTGTACATGCATCTTGCATTATAGTGCAGATGGGAAAGACAATTTAAAGCCTGAGAATATCATATTAACAATGCATTTACTTAAAGTATTAAGCAGCATGACGTATGACTGTAACACTCCATCTTTTCTTTTAGTATTTGAAAGGAAATTGCCTGGAAACTCAGTCGTGTTTTAATTTTTTTTAACAAGGTAATGCTTTTATAATGTTTTAATTTAAATTACATTACAATTTTGCTTTGCAGACATGTGTAGTAACATATTGGGATTTTTGTAATGTTAACATTAAAAAAAAAACAATGCACGTGTAAAGACTAGACTCTCGGGGGCTGTGTTTATTTGCATGGAGGCTGGTTTCAATTTCATCATACTGAACCAACAAGTTTCTGGTGTAGAAGTGGAATAACAAGTTTACTGCGCACACAAACACACTGCAGTGCCTTTGTTTAAAATATGATGCATCAAATAACAATAATAGGTCGGTGCATCTAATATGAATTCACCTAATGTAAATGTAGGATAGCTGGTTCAATAGGAGGTTATTCTTTGTTCAGGTTGCTTTAACTGGTTTGCCGGCTGTGGGTTGGATGCTTCAGGGTGCAGCAGGTGAAACCTGAGTAGCTGTGATCAGCACACCTTTCAGCTACGCCCATCTTTGTCCATACCAGTTTTGCTCAGCCTGTGTAGGAAATGGCAGCAACAACTATTTCAATCGAACAAGACCAGTTTTGTTGTTCAGTGTGCCTGGAGGTTTTAAGAGACCCGGTGACGATCCCCTGTGGACACAGCTACTGTTTGGACTGCATTGAAGACTACTGGAACAGGGCCAAGCAGAAAGCCCAGTACAGCTGCCCACAGTGCCGGCAGGTGTTTAATCCGAGGCCTCTGCTGAGCAGAAACACAGTTCTGGCTGAAGTGGTGGAGAAGTTTCAACAATCTGGATTTCAAGCTGCGGCTAAACTCTTGGGCAAACCAGAGGAGGTGAAATGTAGTGCTTGCACAGTGAGAAAAACCAAAGCTGTTAAATCTTGCCTCGTATGCTCGGAGTCTTACTGTGCGGCTCACTTGAGAGTCCACGAAGACCGCTTCCGGGGGAAGACCCATAAGTTGGTTCCAGCTGTAGAACAGCTGAGACAGAAGCTGTGCCCACACCATGATAAAGCATTAAAGCTTTACTGTCGCACTGACCAGCAGTGTGTGTGTTCCCAGTGTGTTAAAGAGAGACACAAGGGCCATGACGCAGTCTCAGTTGTGGATGAGAGAGCAACACAACAGGTGAGTTTGAATATTTTTGATGCACAAATTCATTCATCAAAATTTGGGGGAGTTTCTGATCATCTTGAAGTACAATTAGATAAACTTAAATAACAATTTACTTTATATAGGATATAAATATATAACATCATTATTTTGACTGAGGATTTAAGTATGTATTCAATTGTAAAGGGTGCTCCTTGTATCTACCTTTCTCGTAGACTTGTAATATATATTTTGAATGTTTTCTGTTGGTCGGGAAAAGTTTTGTCAGGGCTGAGTAGATAACCTTGATTACATCTCGGTCACATAATCAGGGTTATTTTAGCCGTTGTATTGACAGTGGTGTGAGAACTATTCAAATATTTGACTTAGAAATACCAAAGTGTAAAAGTAAAAGTCCTGCATTCAAAATCTTAATTGCATTAAAGAACAACAGAATTAGCATCAAAACATACTTTAAGTACCATAAATACAAAAGTTGGTCATTACAGAATGGCCTTTTTCAAAAATAATTTATATTATTTTTCAGAATTATACTCATTGATGCGTTAAATTGCACATCACTTTAAAGCTGGGGCTGTTAAAGGCACTAATTTAAATGACTTAATATACTGCAGAGTAGTTTGTGAATTTAATCTGGGATTAAAGATATCTTAATCGGTTATAATAAGTCATCATGCAGAAAATGGAAATACTCAAGTAAAGTACAAGTAGTTTTAAATGGTACTTAGTTACATTACTTGAGTAAATGTACTAGTTAAAGTTGTCAAAGTGATTGTCCACCACTGGGGCTTGACTGTAGAGATAAAAAGGATTGGACCTACCGTTCCCATAATGCACTGGGGGATGTAAACAGGAAGTATTATGTCCCCATGCAATGAGTGCATTCAGTGAGTTAGCTGCAGACTACAATATTCGTAGCTTTTATATTTTCATTAAATTTGACAAAATAAGCACCATTAACATTTTGCCGAATAAGCTATTAGCAGTTCAAGTTTGAATGTAATCATGGATGTAAAGGAAACTATCAATGGATTCCTTTGACACCGAAAAAAACCTTTAAAACCTTATGATTTTCAAGTTCTGGAGTCATAAGGAGGGAACTTCTTTCTATGTTTAATGAACATTGGATGATATCCCAGGAAAGACTAGGGCCCACTGACTCTAAAAATATGTGTATCATGTTTACGTTCAGAGTTATGGCTCCTGACTTATGAACTGGATGCATAAAAAAAAAAGTAGGGTAACTACTTCTGATCCTGTTTGGGATTACAAACAGAGATACAATAGACCATAAGGATACTTCTTATACAGTTTAGTATAAAGGCTCTAACATTTCAAGAACGAAATGGAGGTGAACAATGTGACGAAGTCCTGCAGCCATATCTTGTGCTCTGATGTTACTGAGTCAAAATTTTAGGTTGATAGACCAAAGGCCTTCCAGTGCAATCCAGTCCTTTGATTATAAAAATCAAAACTTTCCATCTTGAAAGTCAACCGTGAATAAAAATAGTGGACTAAGCAGCCCGAGGGAATACACTGGGTGATATTCATCTTTTGTATTCTCTTAGAAAAAACTCCAAGACGCCTCTTTGAAGTCTGTGCAGAAATTGAAGGACACAGAGAAGGAACTTAGATACGTTGTCAGATACATCAAGGTGAGTGCATCTTCAATATAGCAGCTTTAAATATGCTGTTGACATACTGCCTTTTTTTTTTTTTTATATATATACAGTCTATGCATACTGCCAACACTAGGAAACGGAAAACTTTTATAATCCACAGCACTCCACAGAAGCAGCAGTGGAGGAGAGTGAGAGGGTTTTTTCCAAGCTGATCCGCTCCATAGAGAAACAAAGTAATGAGGTGAAGGAGGTGATGAGAGTCCAGGAGAGAGCAGCTGTCAGTCAGGCTGAGGAGCTGCTGGAGAAGATCCAGAGGGAGATCGTGGAGCTCAGAAGGACAGATGCTGAGCTGGAGAAGATTTCCCGCACTGAGGACCACGTCCACTTCTTTCAGGTACAGAACATAACTCGGCCAGTGATGTGGGAAAAAGATCGGACAAGCCATGTATTAATCAGAGTGGTGGTAGTAACTAAGTACATTTATTTTAGTACTATTTCAGAGGCTACTGCATTTATTTTTATTAAGTTAAATTAGTAGATACCTTATAATTCAGATTAATGATAGAAAATATCATAAACAAATAGATTTTTGATATTATTGCCATATATTAATACCTTAATTGATCCCCACAAGCTTACCAAATACATTAAACTAGCCCCACCTTTAGCAGAAAACTGAATAAACAATACAAAACAAGGTGCACAAACACACTGAGGCAGCCATCTGCAGAGCCATCTTGGATTCTTTATTTGGGTTAAATCTCTATCATCTTCATGGTAACATGTGAAACTGACAACAATCTAATCTATTTATAATATGATACAATAACAATATTGTATTTGACACAGATCTTTTGGAGCTATGAAGTTACTCAGACATAAAAATAATTGACAGTCAAGTGGTATCAAGCTGTTAGGTGAGAATCAAATGTCCCTCAGTCTGGAGCATTGCAGTATTCTTTTAGTCCATTTAATTTATTTGATTTGATCTTTTAAAGCTTTTACATTTTTAGTTGTTGCCTTGTGTGCAGCACTTTGTCAAACCATGTTTATGGTTGAGATCTATGACAAATTTGAAAACAAGGCAAACATGCTTCTTGACAATATGATTTCAAGTGCAGTGTATATTTATTGAACCAATGAAGTGATTCCATCTTGTTTTGTCAGGGTTGTTGCGCTTGCATTCAAATACTGTCCTCTAATTTGGTTGTGTTGCATGTTATCACAGAAGTGCAAGTCTCTTCATTTCACTGCAAAGTCTATGGAGATGCCCAGCACTGATGCACTTCAATATATGATGTATAAAACTATGAGAACAGCCCTGGCTGATCTCAAAGGCAGTCTAGATGAAACACTTGACAAAGAATTCAGCAGGATCTCTGATAAAGGTATGTTATCTCTTTAACACGTGATTACCATAAACATGATTGTTTTGTGAAAAGTAAACGCTCACTATGTGCTTGTCTACATTTCTAGTAATTTCATTGAAGGAAACCAGCAATCAAAGTACTTCTGAGAAGACTAAAGGTATGTGAGATTATTTAGTGTTCACATTGACTGTTTACTGAACCCCTCCCCTCTACAGCCATTGTCCAATCACAGTTTAGCAACTGTAACTATGGAATGGAGGGTCTGTAATTATCAGTAATGGATTATTTTAACACACTATCATGGATGTAGCCATAATGTGCACATTTAAGATCCCTTTAATGAGATTTCAGTTATTAGGAACCAGCTTGGAACCATTAAAAAGTCAACCGCAGTCTTGTTTTTAACAAATTTTCGGAGGCAACTTTCCCTTACACTAGCAATCTAGTTTAGCTACAATTAATATATATCTTCTAGTTTAAAGCCTGCTACTCTCTGTCTGAAGTCAAAGCATGACCCAGTGTTTTAAAAAATAACAAAACATTTTCCACTGTTGCCATTGTTAACTGGAAGTGCGACTTGCAAGAAAGCACAGTAACTAAGTCGGAAGTGCTTAGCTAACAGTCAAGTAAGTTTCTGTAAATAATAATTTTGTGGAGGAATGAGACGCTGGTTTCAAGGGTTCTGTACATTTCGTATCCCCATTTAAATTCTTCTTTAACTAATATCCTGTTTCCTGTAGGTTTATGTCATGGCTACCAGGTTTAAGAATTTAAACTTCAGCTTTGTCTGTAATTTTGGTATGGCAGACGGGTGCCTTGGCCAGTGTTGCCATGGAAAAAAGTGGTAGCATATTCAAAAGGCTTCATCATTACAGCTGTGAACAAAACATGGTGCCATAGTTTCAACAATTGACCAGAATTTAAAAGCTGAAATGCAACAGTTGTTAATATTTACCTCCAAAGGTTTCATGTACACAGGATTGTACCTTAAACTTTTTTTAACCAAAGAACCAGATGTTTCAACACATTTTTTTTTTTTTTTTTTGTTTTACTGATGATTTAACCACGAGAGTTAATGCTTATCCAAACGGTTAGTGACTGTTGGTCATGTAGGATTGTTTATTGGACAATGGATTGCGATTTTGTTTCTGGAACCAGGGGTATCAAAAATAGCGCCCCCAATTTAAACACTCTATTTTGTTGTATTTAATATTTATTATTCCCTACATCTGTCTTACAGCAAAGGACACTGACCATACCATTCAACCATTCAACTCAGAACCAAAGACAAGAGCAGATTTTCAACAGTGTGAGTATAATTATTTGATAAACCCTAACTAACATCCATCTTTATGAAACCAAGATGAAAACCTGACAATGTGCTTCCGCTCTCTCCAGATTACAACGACTTAACCCTGGACCCGAACACAACCAACCCTTATCTAAGCTTCTTTGAAGGTCGAAGAGGGGTGACCACCCGTTCGGAGCCACAGCCCTACCCAGACCACCCACAACGCTTCACCAGCTGGGCCCAGGTGCTGTGCAGGGCTGGGATGGCTGGACGCTGCTACTGGGAGGTAGAGTGGGCTGGTAATGGAGGCGTTTCCATCGGCGTCTGCTACAAAACGATGGGCAGGAGTGGAGGAGGGAGCGACAGCAAGCTTGGACACAACTCCAAATCCTGGAGCCTGGACTGCTCTAACTCAGTCTGTTCATTTCAGCACAACAAGGAGAGCGTGACCATCGGCACTCCCTGCTGCAGCAGGATAGGAGTGTATCTGGACTTCAGGGCCGGGACTTTGTCTTTCTATAATATTTCTGAAACAATGGTTTTACTCCATAAAGTCAAGACTACATTTACCCAGCCTGTATACCCAGGCTTTTGGGTGGGTTTGAGCTCTACTTTGAGGGTGTGCTCTCTTTAAACGTGAAGGTGAGTGCGCTCCATCAACAGTTCTCAAGTAAACGTATGGGGTTTAAAATATTATCGTTGGACTGAGAATAATTAGGAGACTGAGACAGATGTTAGTGATCAAAACTTAGCATTTTAGTTACCATGCAAGCCAGAACAGCAGAAACACTATGGTGAAGTAGGTAAGCAGCTAGTGGAGCTAAGATCTTATTGAAGGCAGCAACATCCAGACTTTGGATCTTCAAAAGGAAAGAAAAGTACAATAACTCAAGGTGTATATTTATTGGAGCATATTTATGTTATGTAGTGATGTATTTCATCTCATCCATTTCATTTTTAATGAGTCATTTGTACATCAGAGCTATTTTATTTAAATTGAATAATAAAGGATTTAATGTCATATACACATCATCAGATTATACATTTCTTTTCATAATTCAAGGAGGTAATTCCCCGTAACATTTGAAAGCAAAAGTTTTGACATATTGAGAAATAATATACAATACCATTTGTGTATAACAATGTTTGTTACAAACTATACTGTGAAATGTTTGTGGCATACTGTGCTGACATATTTATGACATACTACAACTTTTCATAACTTACTATACTATGTCTTTATGACATTTTACAAGTTACAACAACTTTTTTCTGACACTTTCTATATGGCATACTATACTATGGGTTATTTTGACATTATATGCCATAACATTCTATCTTATCACTTTGTTTTTAGGGCATGAGGTGTTTTCAGTCCAAATTGTTCTGGGGATTCCCTGAGAGGAAATGCCCGTTCTAAAAATGTCTGTTGTAGATGCTGAACTATTTTAAAGTTCCTCAGGTCCTAAAAAGCCTTTACTAGACTTTTTTAATGACATTTTCATGATATACTATACTATGAAGTTTTCATGAACATTTGACATTTTATGATATATTATGACGTTTGTATGGCTTTTTTTTTTCTTTTTACAACAATCTCTACCATGACTTTTATTAAATTTTTTATATTGACTATACTATGATTTCATTAATGACCTTTTTTATGACACAGGATACTACTTACTCCTCCCATAGTTCTGGGAGCCCATGAAGAAGGGCTTTCGGTTGGCCTGAAGGAAGTTCTTGCAAACTGTTAAACAACTCAGAAAGCAAAGCAGGGCTTGGCTCAGGCTGTGTTCAGCAAGGGAGGATAACTGTGTACTGGGGATGACTTCCAGCAGTAGAAAGAGTTCCATTGAGGACCTTCTGGATGAGATTCTGAATGCTTTGGACATTGTTGGGCTTTCTTGGCTGGCATCCATCTTTAGTGTCACATGGAGGTCTGGTACCTGTGTACCTGTGGAAAGACAGGGTGGTGGTTTACATTTTTAAAAAGGGGGACTGAAGAGTGTGCTCCAATTATCGAGGTATCACAATGCTCAGCTTCTACGGGAACGTTTATGTTGTTTTAGTGTCGCTGTAAAGGAGACTGACGAATTTCCAAACTTTTAATCCAGGTGGAGTCAGGGCCAGCAAATGTCACTAATCTTGTTTGCTATTTTCATGGACAGGATTTCAAGGCACAGCCAGGGGAAGGAGAGTGTCCGGTTCGGGGACCACAGAATTTGAAAATGATGTGGATCTGTTGGCTTCTTCAGATTGTGACTTTCAGCAGGCACTTGGACGGTTTGCAACCATGTGTGAAGCAGTCGGGATGAGCGTCAATAAATCCAAATCTGTGGCAATGATTCTCTGCCGGTGTATTTCACCAGGTAGGGATTGAGTCACTGCCCCAAGCGGGAGAGTGTAAGTATCTCAGGTTAGACCATATAACTTGTCTGGCTTGGGGTGCCGCTGGGTTCCCCAGGAGGAGCTATAAAGTGTTGCTAGGGAGAGGGCGGAGGAGAATACCCTTCTAAGCCTGTTGCCATCGGCGACCCGGGCACGGTTAAGTGGAAGATGATGGACTATACTATGACATTCTTTTTTTATGACAGACTATACCATGCATTTTTTCATGACATTTTAACATACTAGTTAAGTATTATTTATTTTTATGGCTGTAGACATACTATAGTATGACTTTTTCAATAAATTTCATTGACATGCTATACTATAACTCTGTATGAATATTTAAATTTCATACAATCCTATGACTTTTTAGTGACATTTTCATAACAAACTAAACCTTTTATTAACATAATAGTATATTTTTCAGAGCCTTTGTTTGACCTTTTTAACCAAACTATGCTATGATATTTTTCTACATGCTATACTAATATTTTTGTGGAAATACTATACTATGACTTTTGTATAATTTAATTTGACATACTATACTAACATACTAATATATATTAATATATAGACATACTAATTTGTAGGGCTTTTTTTTAACAAGCCATATGACATTTTTATAAGTACTATATAAATACTTTTATCACTTTTTTCGAAAAGCTATTACTGGATTGTGTATTACTTTGACTATTGTATGACTTCTTTCATCATACTATGACTTTTTTTCGACATACTGTAGGCTGACTTTTTTATGACTTTGTAAGGTTGTTTTTTCGACATAGTATACTATGACTTTTCCATGACTGTTCGACATACTATACTACTTTTTTCGTTATACTTTACAACTTCTTTTCGACATACTATGATTTTTTTTTTCCGACATCCTGTACAATTTTTTTTTTTTTTACATTGTTTGACATCCTATACAATTACTTTTTTGTCTTTTATTTCGAGATGCTATACTATGACTTTTTATGACTTTGTTCAACATACTATACTGACTTTTCGATATTCTATAGGTTTACTTTTTTATAACGTTTTATGAACTTTTTTCGACTTACTATACTAAAACCTTTTTTCGACATCCTATACTATGACGTTTTTCAACATTCTATAGGTTGACTTTTTATGACCTTTTTCCCCATGCTATACTATGACTTTCTTTCCACATCCTATTATATTACTTTTTCATGACTTTGTATTTTTTGGACATGCAATACTATGACTTTTTTTTGACATTCTATACTATGACTTTTTTATGAATTTGTATGGCCTTTTTTTTGACATGCTATACCATTACATTTTTTGGACATACTATTTTATGACTTTGTTCAATGTACTATACTATGACTTTTTCTGAAATACTATAGGTTGACTTCATCATGAGCTACATTATGACATAATTTAATTTTTTTGGGCAGTAAAATACCATGATTTTTTAATACCTTTTTTGACATACTATGACGTTTGACATACTATATATTGAGTTTTTTCAACAAACAATACAATGACCTTTTCATAACATTTTCCAACCTACTATTCTATGACTTTTTGCGACATACTATAACGTTTTTTTCTGACTTATTTCATGATACCAAACTGAATTTTTTTCAATGGACTATAATATGACTTTTACAAAATAAACTCAATTACTTTTTTCTATCTACTATACTATGACTGTTTTGACATACTAAACTATGACTTATTTTAAAATAGTATACTATGAATTTTTTTACAACTGTTTTCGATCATACTATTCTGACTCTGACACACTGTACTGTGACTTTTCATTACTTTTTTTCTCATGTAACCTTGTAAGTATGGGGTTTAAATAATGAATATTCTGAGAATAATAATGAAACGGAGACATTGGTTAGTGCCCAAAACTTTGCATTTTAATAACCGTGCAAGCCAGGAACAGCAGCAACACTTTGGTGGAGCAAGTCAGCTGGTGGAGCTTAGATCTTATTGAAGGCAGCAACATCTACACTCTGGATCTGCAAAGGAAGAAAAGTCAAATAAGTCATGGCTTATATCTATTTGAGCATAGTTATGTTACATATTGATGTATTATGCATCAAAGGTATTTCAATCAAAAAACAACAATTTGAACATTAAAACGGTATAATTTAAATGGTAAAGCATTTGAGTATGACATTCAAGGATGCCCGCCAGTTTACGGAAGAAATTTAGATTAAATAGATACCACACTTGAATCTTTTATGTTCAGGCTAAAGCCAGCCGATAGTTAGCTTAGCTTAGCATAAAGACTGCTATCAGGGCAACAACTAACCTGACTGTGCAAAGTAACAATATCTGTCTACCAGCACCTCTAAAGCTCAATACATTAACATGCTGCATGTGACTGCCGTTCTCCCGGTTTCAAGTATTTTTGCTAAACTAACAGATCTGTCAATTAAATATCAGGCTGCAGTTGTAGTATCAATCTTATTTCATTTTCCAACAGTAAGCAAATTATCATATTTTCACACAACGGACTGATCAAGAACTTTGACCATTTTGTTTGGTGGCACTAATTGACACATTAGAGTGATATTGTTGTCAATTAAATATTTAAGCAATCCATTGAGCGTGACTAACAAGCCTAAGATAACTAGCACTCTACAGTTGATACACAACAACTGATGAGCTGCCAAAACTTCCTGCGTTAAACTCCTGCTCAAGAATTTATTTACCAGCGTGCAAATCGAAGACACGGCATAACGCACAGACTAATACATGTACCATTCTACTGCAACAAATAAAGTGTTGAATGGGTAACCCACTTTCTTGTGTGCATAACACTGTAATGACTGACACTGACTCTGGAAAGATGGATGTCTTAAATCAAAAGCACTCTAAATGGCTGGGTACGACTCGAGGTAAATTAACTGAATTGTATGAATGTTAGTTAGAGTCTGATGGGCAGCTGGCACCTTGCATGGTAGCCCTGTCATCAGTGTGTGAATGGGTGAATGACATGTAATATACGCTTTGAGCTACTGATTGTAAGTCGCTTTGGATAAAAGCATCTGCTAAATGACTAATGTAATGTAACTGAAGTTGTCGGATTATGGTGAACAGCTTACATAGTCCTCAAACTTGGTGATCTCCTCCTCCAGGATGTCGGTGCCAACTTTGTCGTCCTCAACAACGCAGTTGATCTGCAGCTTCTTGATGCCGTAGCCAACTGGCAACAGTTTGGATGCTCCCCACAGGAGCCCGTCCATCTGCACAGACCGCACACACTCCTCCAGCTTCACCATATCAGTCTCATCGTCCCACTAAGGGTAGACATGGAGGAGGGGGAAACACAGGACATTCATTTAACCAAAGCATTAAAAAGACAAAATCCAACACAATTTGCAGCAAAACATTAGAATATGTTGAGCGACAGAGCGTACTTTCCAATTATGATTACGCGCATGTTTTATATCATTTGTTGGTTGAATTATGCAAAAATATTTAAATTACATTTGCCGTGAATCGTTTTTTAAAAAGGAAATTAAATAAAAACTTTTGCAATGGTTTTTTTCTTCACATTTTCAGAAAAAAATTAACAAATGCATGTGATGGGAAAACACATTTCCTAATTTTAATCAAGTTTCTCCACAACTCTGTTTCCTTTATGTGAACACAACCACAATGTAACTAGCATATTAATGAGAGCCACATGATACAGTTTAGGAAGATACGTACGGGCTTAACGTCCAACAGGATAGATGACTTGGCGATGAGGGTGGGTTTCTTGGACTTCTTGGCTGCATAGGCATCCAGGCGCTCCTGCTTAATGCGTTCTGCTTCATCGTCGTCTTCATCACTGCCGAACAGGTCAATGTCATCGTCATCATCATCATCTCCATTTTCCACCTGTTTGGCTGGAGCAGCCTGGTCAAGCCAAAAGGAAAAGGAACAGGATTATTCTCTGTAAAGGTTTGCTCTTAGGACGGCTTTTTCCAATTTAGGTTTTAATTTTATCTCAATTTGTTCTAACAATTGAAACATCATACAATAATAGGAGGATCAATAGGCATCTGCAGTGGAGGAAGAGAGCAAAAAGTGCTTTGACAAAGTCCTCCTCAATACAAAACAATTTAATCAAGTTTAATCATAAACATAAAGAGAAAGGAAATAAAAATAACAAAAGCAAATAATCTAAATATAAAAGAGGGAACTCACAATAAAAAAACAAGAGAAAGAGCAGCAAAAAAATATATCTTTCCCACTGTAAATTCAATATCCCCCCCCCAAAAAAATTGGACATACATAATAAAGTATAAAATATAATAAAATATCAAAATAGTTCCAGAGAGACAAGGCACTCTTGCCTCTTCCAGACAGTTGTTTATAAATTCTGAGAACATATGCATGTAGTAATGTACTGTACCTAAAAACAAACAACCAAATTGTTAGTTATGTACCTTAGCACATGGGACGGCCGCTGGGCTCTTTTCCAGCATAGCCACTCTGGACTCCAGCTTCTGCAGGGCTGCTCTCATATCTTCCACCACTAACAAGCAAACACAAAACAAAAAGTTAAGTATTAATACTGTAAAAAGTAAGCATAAGCTCAGGAAGACATTCAAAAACACTCAACCTCACCTTTGTGTAGAGTATGGTTCTCCAGCTCCATGCTCTTCATGCGAGAAACCAGCTCCTGGTCTCCTCCTGCATGTGAGGACGACTATGGAAAGATAAACACAAATGAATTAGCAGGTGTCCTGTTGCAGGTGAGGGCTCAGATGGTGACAAAGCAAATGCCCTCTCATCCAGGTTGAGAGATGCAAGCAAAAAGAGATGCAAGCAAAAATAAAAATGTTTCAGTGGTGAGGTTTAAAAAGAAACCCATGCAAGGCTAAAATCAATTTCACAAAAATGATTCGGACACACTTCACACAATGTTGATTTATTAAAATTAACCCCAGCAATCACTATTAAAGAGATAATTTATTTTTTACATTAACAGCATGCAGGCAAACTTGGCCCCAAATTAATAATTTAAAAAGGGATTTGTTCGACATTTTGGGAAAACCTTATTTGCTCGCCTACGAAGAGATAGGATTGATACCAATTAAACAGAAAAACATGCCACTTTGATATTTGTAAAGTTTAAAGTAATTCAATAGTGGAGGTGCTTGTAGGTAGTGGGATTTCTTAAATATCTTTGGACAGAGCTGTTCCCTCATTTACAGTCTTTCTGCTAAGCTAAGCTAAGCTACGACAGATATGACTAGTTTTGATCTTCTGTTGTACCTCTTGGCAACAATATGGATATTGTGCATTTCCCAAAGTGTCAAACTATTCCGTAAAGTGTCATCATTTACCGATCATTTAAAGTGAGAAGTTACATGAAAAAAAACAACTAACACTGTTTATAAGAACTGAGCTTTAACCTTTCACCTTGAAAGGAAAAAAAATATATGAACATGAACATATTAGTGGCGCTGAGCACAACATTAAACAAAAATAATCAATATTATCATTTTCACCACCAAATTCTGAATCAGTTAGTGGAAGCGTATGAGGCCCAAAAACATGTGCCAGATTGTGAGATAATGGCTGATGAGACATCTTAGTGCTGTGATAACAGTAGCACACTCCACTCCAGGCAGCAGCAGATACAGCAAACACACTTGGCTGTGCGTCTCAGTCATGCAGCGCTCCCGGGCCTGAGCAGCAAAGCTGGATGAGGAACACTTACGTTTCTGTGCCGCCGTTTCTGCTGGGCCCCTTTGGGCTGCTGCATGGCCGTTTTAACCTGCATCCGGTGATGCACATAGTGAACGTAATGGGGAGGGAAAACATGAAGACAAATAGAAAAGTGCTGGTTGGAGGAAAAAAAAGTTGGATACTACACATAACACAACCTTAAAGTCGTCACTAAAAAGGATGGTATTGTCAGAGAAATAGGTTGAAACAATCACAATAAATCAAATAACTGAGCAAAACCTCACCAAAATGTAAGATATCAAACCAATCCAGCCGCTCTATAGAAGCTTTTAAACAGTTTAGCACAACTTTTTTGTTATAGACTACAGTAGCTCTTTTTGCTTTGACAAAGTCTAACTCACACTTAGAAAAGTTTTAGTATTTTTTTTTTTTATTTCAATGTAGGTGATGGGGGACAAAAATCCAGTCCTATTCCCAAGCAGAAATAAGAATAAAGGCCATTTCACGCTGGGGACATATTTTTTGGTGCAATTCATTTGTACTTAAATATATTTTTTCCAACTGTTTTGTTTCATGAGTTCAAAAAAGCGTTGCATTATTTTGCAAAAGGATGTTGATTTTCACACCGTGCATTCAGGCATTAACCAATCACGTGGTACAGAACAGCAATATATAAAACATACACTATAGTTGACAACAACACAGAGGCCCAGTGTTCCAAACAGAGATGGCCAACTTTACGACTCATTCCAACCTTGACAAAGGCAGCACAGACCAGACCCACTACTTGCATTTTAAAATAAACGCCCTATACATATACATAGTTTTGATGCAAAATATTCACAGGTGAGTTTTGCACATTTTGTGTCATTTATTAAATATTGTCCTCCGTGTGTGAAGGCCTTAATACAAGTGGATCAGATTGTAAAGGTATTGTCCAAAATAGTCCTTTTTATATGAAAGTCAATCCTTGTTGCTGCCACAGAAGGCTTATATGGTTGTAACTCTAAGAGGAAAATTGAACAGCATGGACAAGAGGAACAAGTGCAGCTACCAAAATGCCCATTAAAGTGCATAGGGGCATGCAAGTATTTTTTTAGACAGACTTAAAACATATGAACTTATCCTTAAAAGGTAACATCATTTAAATATCTAATGATGAGAGCAAGCAGATTGTTGTTGATGTAAAAATGACCACACTTACACTGCTAACAACATATTATATGACATTAATGTAAAGACAAACAACTGACTGACAGATTGCAATGAAGATAATGGGAGAAGCAAGCAGAGAAGAAAGGGAGAATAAGTTTTGTAGCATACATAGGGCACTTTTCTTGAGGAACGACCTGCTGTCTCTATATTTAAATCCTAATTTCCTATTTAAACAGATATTCCCCTCTTTTAGGGCTGGTACAAGAACATTAGTGAGTACAGTCCTGCCACTACAGGGGGCGTTTCTGTGGCTCATTTGTAGGACAGTACTCACTCCGGTTAGGGACTGCAGGATATTCTGTCGGGATTTAGCAATGTCCTGCAGGATGGCACTAACCTCTCTCTCGTGCAGCTATATGTGGGTAAAGCAGTGATGAAGCGGGAGCAGTGAGAAAGACAGAAAGCAGTACGCAAAAACGGACAAAAGCAGAATGGACTGTACACCAAACATTCAGGATGACCCTTGTCAAAATGCTCGAAGCAAATGGAAAATAATTGCGAGCTACATGCTTAAATAGTTGTGCCTCATGAATGCATGCATAAAGGCAACACAAACCAAAGAGGATGACCTGACCTGTCATTTTCCCACTTCAGTACATGTTGTACTGAAATGTAAACCATTTCCTTTGAAACTGCTTTGCATGGAAATAATATGCCGCGTGAAATGAGATCGTGATCTGTCGATTATCCTGAAAACCAGGACGTTGTTTCAATCATCTCTTTGTGATTGGGCATCAGTGGAGGTACACATCTCAAAACTCATCACATAAAACTTAAAACTGTCTGCATCGCTTGAACTCACAAGGGGTCAGTGACGACAAATGGTCTGTGTTGCGGGTGAAAGGGTGCTTTAAAAGACCTGTAAGTGATCAGTCTAATCTCCATTGTTTTAAAGGCTGGTGTGGAGACGCTCTGCTGCCCTGGACAGCCTGAGAAGCAGAGGCAGCTGCCAAGCCACCTGACCCCCCCCTCTCACTAGGACGTGCCACTTCTAAATCGAGAGGCTTAGCTCTCATGCACACAGCTGCTCCGGGCTACAGAGGGCTGACGATGATGTAACTATTGCTTAACATGCTGGTGACTGACAGGGCAGCATGAGCTGAGGAGGTGTCAGGCACGAGGCGAAAGAGACTTCAAAAGCTGGTGACAAGAGGAGGATTGGAAATAAAGGTTGTCTAAAAAACAAATACACAAGAGTCCTTATTTCAAGGAATGATCAAGTTGATGCAAAAAAAATAAAGGTTCTCGTTAAAAATAAATAAATAACAGAGCTTAAAAAAGGTATTTACCCTCATAGAAGGTCCGTTGGCTCCCTCGTAGAAGCACTTCTCTGCCTCATCGTAGCGCATTTTGTCGAACCAGACGTTCTCTGAGGCGAGGCACTGCAGTCCACTCATTTTGGTACTGAGCAGGGAAGTCAGAAGTTCAGGAAGAGTTAGACGACGCAAAGAAGACCCAACTAAAAACACTGAGTCGCATTCAACACTTTCTCTACTGACCAACAGCCATGACCACGTGTTTCATCGTTAAAGCCAGCACAATCAGTGACGAGAAATGAGTGACAGAACACGGCTTGATTAAATGCTTGACCGGGACACCGTATACAACGGGCTACATCATGCACAGCCACAGAGTGGGTTGTGGGTAAAACAGGGAGACTGAAAACAACATAAAGCAGACAGTTTCAAACATGTAGACAGTAAATTAATAGCAAAATAAAAAGGCCTCTGTTTCAGTAAAATAAAAAGTGGGTGAAAAAAGAAAGACTACTGCATAGATGCTTCACCTCCCTTCTCTTTTCGCTGACATGTTACTGCACCAGACAGGCGTCTACACATTCCTCAGTGAAACAGTTGCCTCGTCTGCAAAGTCTGGATTATAGAACAAAAGGTTGGTGGACTCCCTGCTCGCCAACGTCCCCCCCTTTAGTGATCCACTTCTTTGTTTGATTATCAAACACAGACCAAGTCTACTACACGTCAGTACATGACGGCATGTTGTGCGCTTACACTCGACGGGACAAAAGTTCAAGGGGCTGAACGGATGAAGGTGCAGTTACCGGTGAGACAAAATAAAGGCTCGTCAATGAAGAGCCTTTAGAATAATAATAATAATATAGATTTTACAAGTTGTCACTGTGAAAATAATTGCATCTTAAACCACAATGATGAGATTAATAGAAATACAGCAATGACTTACAAATAAACAACTGGCCACTGCAGCCCCTTGAAATGATGTTGAAATGGAGTCGCAAAGGTTGAGTGAGGTTTTTTCTGTGTTCACACCCCTGCTGTGTCAATGGTTGATCTCATTTATATGAATGAGGGTGCTAAGCTATCATTTCTTGAGTGATTAAATGAGTCTGAATGTTGCCTAGAATATAAACTCCAAACAAAGGCCCATCCATAAACCCTGCATCTCAAAAACATAGCATAACCCCAAAAAAAGGCCAAACAAGAATGCAGGACAGACAACAAAATAAAAAATAATAAAAATAAGTTCATAGAAATGAAATCATCTGAAAACACACATCACGTCCGTTCCATTCCCTGTGTGAGAGGTGGCATACTTGTCCCATCTGGGCCTCCTGTACGTCTCAGAGAGGCCCCTCCTCCTCTGGGCCGGACCCCTGCTGCCTTTAACCCCCTGCTCGGTCTCAGAGGAGGTGCGATTGCGGCCCCAACTGTAACGGCGGTGGGGGATACCGGAGGCCTTCACGGTGGTGGCGGGGTGACCCTGATCCTGCTGCTGACCGCGGCTGCGTCTAGACTGGAAGGTCATGTTTTTGGTTGACGGATTCCTCGGAGAAGAGGACAGAGGCCCGTTTCCGTTAGAGGCAAGCCGCCGTTGGTAGTTGCTCTCGGCCTGCTCAAAGGCACTGCGGTTGTACAAGGTTCCCTCTGCCTGCATACCCTGGAGGACGGGGCTCCGACCATAGGAGCCACCCGCTTCCATGGAGGTGCTCAACCACTCCTCTTCAGCCCCAGAGCTGTGGCTCTCCGACAAACGTGTGCGACGTCGCAGCCTCCCAAACTGGACTTTTTCTCCGTTGATGGCGGGATTGTTACCCTGCCTGGAGGCCCCCACTGGCACAGCCTGTTGAGGGGCTCCTCCTTGCGGACGGTTCGGCGAAAACTGATCCATTTCTCTTAGAAAAAAGAGGTCTCTTCTCTACTCACTTTTGTGTTTATGAGGAGAGAAAAAGAAGCAACAGGTAGATGCTAAAGCCATTAGTTCAGTGTGAAGTTTACATCACAAAGGAACTTAGTGGTTAGAGGCATCAAAGAAAGCTCATAAAACAGCTGATATGTGATGCCAATGTGGTCTTGCAGGCAAAGAGACGGTAGATTGATCAATCTTTCACGTTTACCAGAGAATTACGCATTTTCCTTTGTAGAAAGAGTTCAGAATGAACTTAAAACTGTCTGAGAATAGACGAACCAACCTGAGAATGCAAAGGCCTCAATTGTGTATGCTTTTAGGATCATGGAATAATTCCCAATAAGGTCTAAACAGTTCATTGATCAATCTCACATTGGACTTTCAAAAGAGCAAAGCCAAAACAAACAATGCAAAATGTAATGTGGCTAACACAAATCACCAACATTAAGGTTAGCATCAGTTTGCAGTGTTTCCTCAATACTCATTTAAATCTCATAATAATGTACTACAAATATTTATTGCATGTTTTTCTAATAATGATTTTATGATTAAGAAGAATTGCAGTCTTAAATTTGAAACTTGCAGTGTGACTAACACCAGGATAATGACAGGTGTGATGCAAAACTAGACAAAGGCTGTCTAGTTCAAAACACAGCAGCTATGTCCAATTAATGAGGAAACACTGTTTATGCATCAATTAAGTTTCCTTTGAAACATTAAAAAAACCAAACCTGTGCAACAGTGTATGGCTCACCTTTGTTTTGGCATGCTGAAGGATAATGTATGCTACCTATTGTGGAATGGAATATTTACATAAATCAAAGTACACACTTATATTGAGAATCATCAAAGTTTCATTATAGAAAATCCAGCACTTCCTTTAGACATGCAGCCAAACATCACAACAACAAAACAAAAAAAACACCATATACATTTTCATGCATGAAATAAAAATAAATAAGAAAATGATCCTAACCACATGAAAATAAAAAATGAAAAAAACAACTTGCAAACATGCAGTCTTATCTATAAAAATACTCAGTGGCTGGTTTGTAAGGCACACCTGGTGTCAACCAATGCAGAAGCCTTGAACTGCTGTAAAGAGGTCTCATCAGGTCATTATGGAGGCTGCATTTTAGAGCTGTTGAATTATGTTTAGTGTAAATCTGAGAGGAGTTTCAAATATTTTGCCTTTCTTTATAAGAGCTGTAACAACAATTGCTTGGGTTCACTTTTCAAGAAGAAATTCCAAACAAATGCTTCCACTTATATGCAAATATTTTGTTACTCTGTTTTATAACTGATGGGTGGTTGGCCAAAGTGGACAATTTGAATACAGTAGCTTGGATTCTGGGCATTGAAATGGTTGTTTTTTTTAAATACATTTGTCATTTTACAGATATAAATATTAAGAAAAATGTACAGATTTCGCAATAATGGAAATCATCACATGCAGCACTATTTCCCATATATCAAAGTGAGCAACTTTAGATGAAAAAAGTATGTAAAATGTAAAATGCTATAGTGTTTAACAGCATCTCACCCAAAGTCTCCAAAATGACCATAAAGTTGAATGAACACCTCTCAGAAACAGTTAAAACACATTTTAACCTCCATAAAACAATGAGACTATTAGCTGGTTGTACTTAACAGTGCAAACTAGTTCCACTGCACCACATGACAGCTGAGAAACAGCTGCAACACCAACTCTCACCTGGTTACTGGAATGGAAAGAGAATTCCAAAGACAGAAATAAGACAGAAATTAAATAAAATAAAATACAAAACCTCATGGGGGAAGAAAAACAATTATTTATAAAAGAATTAAGAATACCAACATGAAAACACACTATGATTCTCTCAAGTTTATGTAAATGTGGGGTAAAAATAACAGTATACCAGAAATGTGTCATCACAGAAATAATAGAGCAATAAACTATTATTTATAAAATAAAAATAACAGTATAAATCACCAGAAATGTGTCATCACAGAAATAATAGTGCAATAAACTATTATTTATAAAATAAAAATAACAGTATAAATCACCAGAAATGTGTCATCACAGAAATAATAGTGCAATAAACTATTATTTATAAAATAAAAATAACAGTATAAATCACCAGAAATGTGTCATCACAGAAATAATAGAGCAATAAACTATTATTTATAAAATTAAAATAACAGTATAAATCACCAGAAATGTGTCATCACAGAAATAATAGAGCAATAAACTATTATTTATAAAATTAAAATAACAGTATAAATCACCAGAAATGTGTCATCACAGAAATAATAGTGCAATAAACTATTATTTATAAAATAAAAATAACAGTATAAATCACCAGAAATGTGTCATCACAGAAATAATAGAGCAATAAACTATTATTTATAAAATAAAAATAACAGTATAAATCACAAATCATGCAAATTAAAAGTGACAGTAACAAAAACCCGTGTTTCGTGTTAATGACTAAACAGGAGGAAGTTTGAAACTTGCAGCTGGTTTCTTTGACCACGTGGCGTTTACAGAAACTCTAAATACTTTGTGAGTTTCACTGAAAGCTTGTTTTGTTCTCTTATGATTCAGGTCGCTGGTGAAAACAACTCTTTTGACTTACTTGTCTTTCTCTCGGTGTTTGTAGTTGCTGTCCGTGGCTTTGCGAGCCGCCTCGGCTGTGATCCGGCAGAGAAAGAGGAGCGGCGGCAGAGAGGAGGGGGAGGGGGACGAGACTTACTCTACTCACACAGAGAGGAGGAGGGACGAGACTTACTCTACTCACACAGAGAGGAGGAGGGACGAGACTTACTCTACTCACACAGAGAGGAGGAGGGACGAGACTTACTCTACTCACACAGAGAGGAGGGGGACGAGACTTACTCTACTCACACAGAGAGGAGGGACGAGACTTACTTACTCACAGAGAGGAGGGGGACGAGACTTACTACTCACACAGAGAGGAGGGACGAGACTTACTCTACTCACACAGAGAGGAGGAGGGACGAGACTTACTCTACTCACACAGAGAGGAGGGGGACGAGACTTACTCTACTCACACAGAGAGGAGGAGGAGGGGGACGGACTTACTCTACTCACACAGAGAGGACGAGACTTACTCTACTCACACAGAGAGGAGGGACGAGACTTACTCTACTCACACAGAGAGGAGGGACGAGACTTACTCTACTCACACAGAGAGGAGGGACGAGAGGAGGGGGACGAGACTTACTCTACTCACACAGAGAGGAGGGAGACTTACTCTACTCACACAGAGAGGAGGGGGGACGAGACTTACTCTACTCACACAGAGAGGAGGGACGAGACTTACTCTACTCACACAGAGAGGAGGGGGACGAGACTTACTCTACTCACACAGAGAGGAGGGGGACGAGACTTACTCTACTCACACAGAGAGGAGGAGGGACGAGACTTACTCTACTCACACAGAGAGGAGGGGGGACGAGACTTACTCTACTCACACAGAGAGGAGGAGGGACGAGACTTACTCTACTCACACAGAGAGGAGGGGGACGAGACTTACTCTACTCACACAGAGAGGAGGAGGGACGAGACTTACTCTACTCACACAGAGAGGAGGAGGGACGAGACTTACTCTACTCACACAGAGAGGGAGGGACGAGACTTACTCTACTCACACAGAGAGGAGGGACGAGACTTACTCTACTCACACAGAGAGGAGGGGGGACGAGACTTACTCTACTCACACAGAGAGGAGGGGGACTTACTCTACTCACACAGAGAGGAGGGGGGACGAGACTTACTCTACTCACACAGAGAGGAGGAGGGACGAGACTTACTCTACTCACACAGAGAGGAGGGGGACGAGACTTACTCTACTCACACAGAGAGGACGAGACTTACTCTACTCACACAGAGAGGAGGGAGAGACTTACTCTACTCACACAGAGAGGAGGAGGGACGAGACTTACTCTACTCACACAGAGAGGAGGAGGGACGAGACTTACTCTACTCACACAGAGACTTACTCTACTCACACAGAGAGGAGGGGGGACGAGACTTACTCTACTCACACAGAGAGGAGGAGGGACGAGACTTACTCTACTCACACAGAGAGGAGGGGAGGAGGGACGAGACTTACTCTACTCACACAGAGAGGAGGGGGAGACTTACGAGACTTACTCTACTCACACAGAGAGGAGGACTTACTCTACTCACACAGAGACTTACTCTCTACTCACACAGAGAGGAGGGGGACGAGACTTACTCTACTCACACAGAGAGGAGGAGGGACGAGACTTACTCTACTCACACAGAGAGGAGGGGGAGACGAGACTTACTCACACAGAGAGGAGGGGGGACGACTTACTCTACTCACACAGAGAGGAGGGGGACGAGACTTACTCTACTCACACAGAGAGGAGGGGGACGAGACTTACTCTACTCACACAGAGAGGAGGGGGACGAGACTTACTCTACTCACACAGAGGGAGGGACGAGACTTACTCTACTCACACAGAGAGGAGGAGGGACGAGACTTACTCTACTCACACAGAGAGGAGGAGGGACGAGACTTACTCTACTCACACAGAGAGGAGGGACGGGAGAGGAGGAGGGACGAGACTTACTCTACTCACACAGAGAGGAGGGGGACGAGACTTACTCTACTCACACAGAGAGGAGGAGACGAGACTTACTCTACTCACACAGAGAGGAGGGGGACGAGACTTACTCTACTCACACAGAGAGGAGGGGGACGAGACTTACTCTACTCACACAGAGAGGAGGGGGACGAGACTTACTCTACTCACACAGAGAGGAGGGGGACGAGACTTACTCTACTCACACAGAGAGGAGGGACGAGACTCACACAGAGAGGAGGAGGGACGAGACTTACTCTACTCACACAGAGAGGAGGGGGACGAGACTTACTCTACTCACACAGAGAGGAGGGACGGACTTACTCTACTCACACAGAGAGGAGGAGGGACGAGACTTACTCTACTCACACAGAGAGGAGGGGGACGAGACTTACTCTACTCACTCAGAGAGGAGGGGGGACACAGAGAGGAGGGGGACGAGACTTACTCTACTCACACAGAGAGGAGGGGGACGAGACTTACTCTACTCACACAGAGAGGAGGGGGACGAGACTTACTCTACTCACACAGAGAGGAGGGGGACGAGACTTACTCTACTCACACAGAGAGGAGGGAGAGACTTACTCTACTCACACAGAGAGGAGGGGGGACGAGACTTACTCTACTCTCTACACAGAGAGGAGGAGGGACGAGACTTACTCTACTCACACAGAGAGGAGGAGGGGGGGACGAGACTTACTCTACTCACACAGAGAGGAGACTTACTCTACTCACACAGGACAGAGGGGGACGAGACTTACTCTACTCACACAGAGAGGAGGAGGGACGAGACTTACTCTACTCACACAGAGAGGAGGGGGACGAGACTTACTCTACTCACACAGAGAGGAGGGGGACGAGACTTCTACTCTACTCACACAGAGAGGAGGGACGGGACGAGACTTACTCTACTCACACAGAGAGGAGGGGGACGAGACTTACTCTACTCACACAGAGAGGAGGGACGAGACTTACTCTACTCACACAGAGACTTACTCTACTCACACAGAGAGGAGGAGGGACGAGACTTACTCTACTCACACAGAGAGGAGGAGGGACGAGACTTACTCTACTCACACAGAGAGGAGGGGGGACGAGACTTACTCTACTCACACAGAGAGGAGGAGGGACGAGACTTACTCTACTCACACAGAGACTTACTCTACTCACACAGAGAGGAGGGACGGGACGAGACTTACTCTACTCACACAGAGAGGAGGGAGAGGAGGAGGGACGAGACTTACTCTACTCACACAGAGAGGAGGGGGACTTACTCTACTCACACAGAGAGGAGGGGGACGAGACTTACTCTACTCACACAGAGAGGAGGGGGGACGAGACTTACTCTACTCACACAGAGAGGAGGGGGGACGAGACTTACTCTACTCACACAGAGAGGAGGAGGGAGGAGGAGGGACGAGACTTACTCTACTCACACAGAGAGGAGGGGGGACGAGACTTACTCTACTCACACAGAGAGGAGGGGGACGAGACTTACTCTACTCACACAGAGAGGAGGGGGACGAGACTTACTCTACTCACACAGAGAGGAGGGGGACGAGACTTACTCTACTCACACAGAGAGAGGAGGGGGACGAGACTTACTCTACTCACACAGAGAGGAGGGGGACGAGACTTACTCTACTCACACAGAGAGGAGGGACGAGGACGAGACTTACTCTACTCACACAGAGAGGAGGGGGACGAGACTTACTCTACTCACACAGAGAGGAGGAGGAGACGAGACTTACTCTACTCACACAGAGAGGAGGAGAGGGAGGACGGACGAGACTTACTCTACTCACACAGAGAGGAGGGGGGACGAGACTTACTCTACTCACACAGAGAGAGGAGGGGGGACGAGACTTACTCTCACACAGAGAGGAGGAGGGAGAGACTTACTCTACTCACACAGAGAGGAGGGGGACGAGACTTACTCTACTCACACAGAGAGGAGGGGGACGAGACTTACTCTACTCACACAGAGAGGAGGGGGACGAGACTTACTCTACTCACACAGAGAGGAGGAGGGACGAGACTTACTCTACTCACACAGAGAGGAGGGACGAGACTTACTCTACTCACACAGAGAGGAGGGGGACGAGACTTACTCTACTCACACAGAGAGGAGGAGGGACTCACACAGAGACTTACTCTACTCACACAGAGAGGAGGAGGGACGAGACTTACTCTACTCACACAGAGAGGAGGGGGGACGAGACTTACTCTACTCACACAGAGAGGAGGGGGACGAGACTTACTCTACTCACACAGAGAGGAGGACTTACTCTACTCACCAAGGAGGAGACTTACTCTACTCACACAGAGAGGAGGGGGACGAGACTTACTCTACTCACACAGAGAGGAGGGGGGAGGGACGAGACTTACTCTACTCACACAGAGAGGAGGGACGAGACTTACTCTACTCACCAAGGTACCGGTTATACCCGCTATTGTTCAGTGTTCATGGCAAACCACACAGAAACACATACAAGTAAGGAATTATATATGGATCCTGAAGATAAATATGTTCCGTTTCTTTGGGTATTATTTAAGAAGTACCTTGAGATATAATGGTATGATCCATTTGGCCAAAGACTACATCTCCCATGATTCCAAGCGAGCGGCTGTAGTTCTTCTGTCAGGCCTATTGGATTAGTTTAACCCTCCTGTCGTGTTTGTTTCTCCCCCTTTACTTTACTTTACTTTACTTTACTTTACATTACATTACTTTACATTACATTACATTACTTTACTTTACTTTACTTTACATTACATTACATTACATTACACTTTACTTTACTTTACATTACATTACATTACATTACTTTACTTTACATTACATTACATTACTTTACTTTACTTTACTTTACATTACATTACTTTACTTTACATTACATTACTTTACTTTACTTTACTTTACTTTACATTACATTACATTACATTACTTTACTTTACTTTACTTTACATTACATTACACTTTACTTTACTGTTCCCGGTCAAATTTGACCGGTGTGTTTTAACTGCTCTTACATTAACACAAAAGACATTAATCATGACCACAGTTTTTATTGAACACCTTTTTAAGCTGTAAACAATGTCTCAGACTAGTGGTTTACATTAATAACTGCTGTGAATATACAAAGAATAGACACTGAAAATGTATCGCTAACTTAGGTCCAGAGCCTCTCTGACAGAAAGTCACCTCATCAGTCGCCTACTCATTGTGTTCACAGAGCAAACTGAGAGGCACAAATAAAGGTTTATATAGGGTTAGGGTTAACATTGTTTAGGGTTAGGGTTAGGGTTAACATTGTTTAGGGTTAGGGTTAGGGTTAGGGGGTTAGGGTTAGGGTTAACATTGTTTAGGGTTAGGGGGTTAGGGTTAGGGGGTTAGGGTTAGGGTTAGGGTTAACATTGTTTAGGGTTAGGGTTAGGGTTAACATTGTTTAGGGTTAGGGTTAGGGTTAACATTGTTTAGGGTTAGGGTTAACATTGTTTAGGGTTAGGGTTAACATTGTTTAGGGTTAGGGGGTTAGGGTTAGGGGGTTAGGGTTAGGGTTAACATTGTTTAGGGTTAGGGTTAGGGTTAACATTGTTTAGGGTTAGGGGGTTAGGGTTAGGGTTAGGGTTAACATTGTTTAGGGTTAGGGTTAACATTGTTTAGTCTGGAAGGTGTGGTTCCCATGACAAACACCTGATTGTTTTGTTTGAAGTTTGAAATGTGTACAACTTTATATATGGGGCTGTGAACAGGTGTTCACACAGGTGTGTGTGTGTGTGTAGTTGTGGATGTGTGGGTGTGTAGTTGTGGATGTGTAGTTGTGGACGTGTGGGTGTGTAGGTGTGTAGTTGTGGATGTGTGGGTGTGTAGTTGTGGGTGTGTAGTTGTGTAGTTGTGGATGTGTGGGTGTGTAGTTGTGGATGTGTGGGTGTGTAGTTGTGGATGTGTGGGTGTGTAGTTGTGTAGTTGTGGATGTGTGGGTGTGTAGTTGTGTAGTTGTGGATGTGTAGTTGTGGATGTGTGGGTGTGTAGGTGTGTAGTTGTGGGTGTGTAGTTGTGTAGTTGTGGACGTGTAGTTGTGGATGTGTGGGTGTGTAGTTGTGTAGTTGTGGATGTGTGGGTGTGTAGTTGTGGATGTGTGGGTGTGTAGTTGTGGGTGTGTGGGTGTGTAGTTGTGGGTGTGTAGTTGTGTAGTTGTGGATGTGTGGGTGTGTAGTTGTGGGTGTGTAGTTGTGTAGTTGTGGATGTGTGGGTGTGTAGTTGTGGATGTGTGGGTGTGTAGTTGTGTAGTTGTGGATGTGTGGGTGTGTAGTTGTGTATTGTGGGTGTGTAGTTGTGTAGTTGTGGATGTGTAGTTGTGTAGTTGTGGATGTGTAGTTGTGGATGTGTGGGTGTGTAGGTGTGTAGTTGTGGGTGTGTAGTTGTGTAGTTGTGGATGTGTGGGTGTGTAGTTGTGTAGTTGTGGATGTGTGGGTGTGTAGTTGTGGATGTGTGGATGTGTGGGTGTGTAGTTGTGGATGTGTGGGTGTGGGTGTGTAGTTGTGGATGTGTGGGTGTGTAGTTGTGTAGTTGTGGGTGTGTAGGTGTGTAGTTGTGGGTGTGTAGTTGTGTAGTTGTGTAGTTGTGGGTGTGTAGTTGTGGATGTGTGGGTGTGTAGTTGTGGATGTGTGTAGTTGTGGGTGTGTATGTGTGTAGTTGTGGATGTGTGGGTGTGTAGTTGTGTAGTTGTGGGTGTGTAGTTGTGTAGTTGTGGATGTGTGGGTGTGTAGTTGTGTAGTTGTGTAGTTGTGTAGTTGTGGGTGTGTATGGGGCTGTTTTCCACCTGATGAATGGACATAATCTAGTGTTTCCCATTCATTTCCTATGGCGGTCACTTTTGACGGGGAACACCATGAATGTAACAAAGTTGACTAAACCACTCAAAGTTCAATGAAAGTGGTGATCAGCAATGTTATCTGTTCACATGCCTCGTGTGGAGGATACCATGAGGCCTTGAGGCAATCAGATGTAAAACACAGTATTTATGATTGATTAAAGTTGTAAATCGGTCAGATTTGACCCGAACACGACAGGAGGATTAAACAATCGCAATGTTGCTTTTGTTTTACAGTTTGAAAAATTGGCCTCTTTGACTGCATGTTTAAAAATAAATATGGTGCTAAATATTGAATATTTAAATATTTTCTTAAGTTTAAGTTTCTTGTGGAGCCAAATATTCTTTCCTCCCTTGTCCTGCAGGGGGCAGACTAGTCGAGAGCCAACTTAGACTATAAATCATGCAGAGAAACTATACAAAGCTACTGTTATTTCTATAACCATTAATAGTATGTTGTTAAAACCAGAATACACAGATTATCTGGGTTGATAAAGTTTGATATAGTTTAACTTTAGCAGAATGAGCTTCTTTTCAGTGTGACTTTAATAGATTTATTTGAATTATTATTATTATTATTATTATTATTATTATTATTATTATTATTATTATTATTATTATTATTATTATTAGTAGTAGTAGTAGTAGTAGTAGTAGTAGTAGTAGTAGTAATAGTAGTAGTATCATTGATTAATGAAAATCTAGGCCTTTTACTATTTTCTATTGCAAAGTGGAGGTAATGATATATAAGATGACTTATATATTACACATTACATATTTTGTGACATGTATTGTGCGATTCAAGCAATGAATGTATTTTTTTATCCCTTATCCCAAAGATTTCAACTTTGCGTTGCAACAAACCAAACTGAAAAAAATTATAACAATCTTTTTACAACAATACCGTCAAAACTTCAAAGGAAATATAACAGCTATATATTTAAAAATGAGTGGCATCAGCTCTTAAAGAAGGGTTTGAACCCACAAGCACATCACGTAAACAGTCCTATATCTTATTCACATTCAACCACTCTGGTTAACCAACAATTAACAACGTTCATCAATACCTTTCTCTTCAAAAGGCAAATATGCCAAGAAGAAAAAGTAACAAAAGTTCAATTGTTTAGGAGCATTAGGACATTCTGTGCTGTCTTTGAAATTAAAACCAGGGCGTGTGCTCTGCATCCTATAAGTGAAGACATCACTGCAGTTCAGACAATTAAGGATGTAATCCAAATATGCATCATTAGATTTAATAATACATCCTTCATTGACTACTTGGAACGAGTTCAACAACACTATACTTTCACTAAAGAGGCTAATTCATTCCTGCATCATTTTCCTGCCCTACTTTGTTATTACTTACAGTTCTTGTGAATGCATTTATTTCTTTGTGCATTATATATGTCCCGTATCTGGGTGATACTGTCTACTGAGTTCTGTTCTGTAGTGTGCTGTATATTGCTTTAGGGTTTTGTATGAATTATTATTCTTCAACAATTCATTCGCCCCCCCCCCCCTTGAGTGCAAAACCACCTCCACAAATAAAAGTGCACGTATCTGTTACAATAAATAGTCTAATATATTTTTACATACGTTTTTTCTGAATCGACAATTTTATCGCAAAATTTGTCTACGGATGAAGCCAACACTTTGTGGAGCCAGATGCTAAGCTGAGCTGTCAAACCAAATGAAGTTCATCTCCTAGCATTGCTTACAGGTAGGAACCAGAATGTTGACATACTTTGGCTGCATGCACTGACACACAAGCACATTTTATGGGCCAGAAAAGTGAGTGTTTCATTTTTTTTACACATGAGCAGAGC